>NW_023309143.1:0-3323 GCF_011077185.1 Oxyura jamaicensis
AAGAGGATCTGCAGAAAAGGAAACTGAGCTACCCTCTGGTTACCCAGTGGCTTTGTCATCTACAAATTTTCAGACAGTTTAATCCATCTTTGCTTATTGCAGTTATCTTCAAATGTGTCCATTCACAAACACGCCTATTCAAGCACGTAGACCAGGCTAGCCAAAACCTCTGCCCCACTTCTGGGCAAAGAAAACCCTCAGCACCCAACCTGGTGACTGACCCCACTGCACTGGCACAACACCACCGCCCCTCCCGCAGAACACCACCGCCCCTCCCTCTGCCCCGTAGCTGCAGCCTTCAGCTGCAAGCTCGGGTTCGTGCCAGGTTTGCAGTGCGGGCCAGGAAGGCTGCCACGCTCCACAGGAGAGGCCAGACGTGGAGCAAAGCACCTCAGGGGCTGGGTACCTTCGTACCTGGAACTTAAACCCTGACGTACAGGCGAGGGAAATGTTTTCTTCAAAAAGCAAAAAACCAAGCAAACAAAATCTGCCTTCCACAGGCCGCACTGTGGGATATGGTGGTGCTCTGCGGGTTCAAGAAGCAAGTGAAGGACATCAAGTAACAGGTTGCATGATGTTGTGGTTTAACCCGGCTGGCAGCTAAACAGCACACAGCCGTTCGCTCACCCTCCCCCCTCCCTCTCTGGGATGGGGGAGAGAAACGGGAAAGTGAAGCCTGTGAGTTGAGATAAAGACAGTTTATTAAGATAGAAAATAATAATGATAATAATAATAATATGTACAAACAAGTGATGCACAATGCAATTGCTCACCACCCGCTGACCGATGCCCAGCCCAACCCCGAGCAGCCGGCCCCCCACCCCGGCTAGCCACCCCTATATATTGTTTAGCATGACGTCAGATGGTATGGAATACCCCTTTGGCCAGTTTGGGTCAGCTGTCCTGGGTTTGTCCCCTCCCAGCTTTTGCTGCACCCCCAGCCTGCCCGCTGGCAGGACAGAGTGAGGAGCTGAAAAGTCCTTGGCATAGTGTAAGCATTGCTCTGCAGCAATTAAAACATCAGCATGTTATCAGCACTCTTCTCATCCTAATCCAAAACATAGCACCCTACCAGCTACTAGGAGGGAAAAATAACTGTCCTAACTGAAACCAGGACATATATCCACCCCTTATTCCATACCATTTATGTCATGCTCAGGTTACACTCTTTCCAATACATTCTAGTTAATCACTATTTTCATCTATGGTAGTGATGACACACAGTATTATATAATAATTAACATAATACATCTCAACTCATGGGCTATTCTCACCCAGTATTAAATCCCCTTGAGGTACACACCGGACCTCCCCATTCTTTTGCATTACCCACCAAGTGCATCCAGGTCCTTGAGCAAAAGGAATCCCACGAATGGGTTTGCCTTTTCCTGAGGCAGGAGTAGCCCAGACTGTTTTACCTAGCATATTTCTTACATGCACTACAGGAACTTTATCCCCTTCTACTGTACGTAGCAGGTTTGATTGGGCAGGTCCAGCTCGGTTGGCAGATCCCCTAGTATTGACTAACCAGGTGGCCTTTGCCAAATGCGTGTCCCAATTTCTGAATGTCCCAGCACCCATTGCTTTCAGTGTAGTCTTTAACAGTCCATTGTATCGCTCAACTTTACCGGAGGCTGGTGCGTGATAGGGGATGTGATACACCCACTCAATACCATGTTCTTTGGCCCAAGTATCTATAAGGTTGTTTCGGAAATGAGTCCCATTGTCTGACTCAATTCTTTCTGGGGTGCCATGTCGCCATAGCACTTGCTTTTCAAGGCCCAGGATAGTGTTTCGGGCAGTGGCATGGGGCACAGGATATGTTTCCAGCCACCCAGTGGTTGCTTCCACCATTGTAAGTACTTGGCGCTTGCCATTGCGGGTTTGAGGGAGTGTGATGTAATCAATTTGCCAGGCCTCTCCATATTTATATTTCAGCCATCGTCCTCCGTACCAAAGAGGCTTTGACCGTTTGGCTTGCTTGATTGCAGCACATGTTTCACAATCATGAATAACCTGTGCTATAGTGTCCATGGTCAGGTCCACCCCTCGATCACGAGCCCATCTGTATGTTGCATCTCTGCCTTGATGGCCCGAGGTTTCATGGGCCCATCGGGCTACAAATAGTTCACCCTTATATTGCCAGTCCAGGTCCACCTGAGCCAGTTCAATCTTGGCAGCCTGATCCACCTGCTGGTTGTTTTGATGGTCTTCAGTAGCCCGATTCCTGGGCACATGGGCATCTACATGGCGTACCTTTACAACCAGGTTCTCTACCCGGGCAGCAATATCTTGCCATAATGCAGCAGCCCAAATGGGTTTGCCCCTGCGCTGCCAATTGTTCTGTTTCCATTGCTGTAACCACCCCCAAAGGGCATTTGCTACCATCCACGAATCAGTGTATAGGTAGAGAACTGGCCACTTTTCTCGTTCAGCAATATCTAAAGCCAGCTGGATGGCTTTCACTTCTGCAAATTGACTCGATTCACCTTCTCCCTCAGCAGCTTCTGCAACTCGTCGTGTAGGACTCCATACAGCAGCTTTCCATCTCCGATGCTTTCCCACAATGCGACAGGACCCGTCAGTGAACAGGGCATATCTCTTCTCATTTTCTGGTAGCTTGTTGTACAGTGGAGCTTCCTCAGCACGGACCACCTCCTCCTCTGATGACATCCCAAAGTATTTGCCTTCTGGCCAGTCCATAATAACTTCCAAGATGCCCGGACGACTGGGGTTTCCTATTCGAGCCCGCTGAGTAATCAGTGCAACCCACTTGCTCCATGTAGCATCAGTTGCATGATGTGTAGAGGGGACCCTTCCTTTGAACATCCAGCCCAGTACTGGCAGTCGGGGTGCCAGGAGGAGCTGTGCTTCAGTACCGACCACTTCCGAAGCAGATCAAACTCCTTCATATGCCGCCAATATCTCCTTTTTGGTTGGAGTGTAGCGGACCTCAGATCCTCTGTATCCCCGACTCCAAAACCCTAGGGGTCGACCTCGAGTTTCCCCAGGTTCTTTCTGCCAGAGGCTCCAGGTGGGGCCATTCTCCCCGGCTGCGGTGTAGAGCACATTCTTTACATCTGGTCCCGTTCGGACTGGCCCAAGGGCTACTGCATGAACTATTTCCTGCTTAATTTGTTCAAAAGCTTGTCGTTGCTCAGGGCCCCATTCAAAATCATTCTTCTTACGGGTTACTTGGTAGAGCGGGTTTACAATCAGACTGTAATTTGGAATGTGCATTCTCCAAAACCCCACGACACCTAGGAAAGTTTGTGTTTCCTTTTTGCTAGTTGGTGGAGACATAGCTGTTATTTTGTTGATCA
>NW_023309144.1:0-1714 GCF_011077185.1 Oxyura jamaicensis
GGGGGGGGCAAAAATGGGGGGGAACCAAAGGCGGGGGGAACCCAGGAAGGCGGGCAGCAGCTGTCGGGGGGACCGAAATACGAGTAGCCCCCCAGGTGAGCGGAAGTACCCCCCAGGAAGGCGGAAGCCGGCCGCGTCCCCCCCCAATCCGCGTCCCCCCCGGGCCCTCACCGGCGTAGCGCAGGCGGAGGCCGAGCTCCCGCAGCAGGCGGCTGTCCCGGGGCACGGTCTCCAGCACCGGGTCGATGATGACGGCGTCGCGGCTGCCCTCGTCCGCCAGCACGTAGGTGTAGGTGCAGGAGCTGGGCTCGAACAGCTGCGGCCGGGGGGAACGCGGCCCTCACCAGCCGCTCCCGGCCCGGTGAGGCCCCGGTTCGCGGCCCCCCCGCCCCCCCCCCCGGCCCCGCACCTGCCGCAGCAGCAGCCGCCGCCCGGTCCCGTAGGCCCGAGCGGCTCCGCGCAGCGCCGGGCCCCACCGCGACCACATCGCCCCCCTGCCGCCGCGGCCGTTGCCCCTTTAAGAACCGGGGGACGGAAGTGGGGAGCCGGGGACAGCCTTAAAGCGGCGATGCCACGCCTGCAAGGGGCCATGCCACGACTTAAAAGGGCGACGCCACGCCTTAAAGGGGCGATGCTCCCGGGAGGGGCCCGACCTTTGTCCTCGCACCTTGAGGGAGGTGTGCGTGAAGCCCCGCCCCCCTGGGGCATCACACACGGTGAGGGGGGCTGTGATTGGTGGAGGACACCCGGCTGGAGGCTGCCGATTGGGTGCGGAGCTGGGGGGAGGGTTAACCCTTGCCCTGCCACGCCCCACCCCACCCCCCGGGCAAAGTCCGCGCAGCCGCAAGGAAACGCCAAGTTTTTAGCAAAACACCTTTAATTCGGCCAAAAATGACCCAAAACGGAAATGGGGGGAGGGGGGCGAGCCCCGCCTGTGATGTGGAGGGCGACGGAGGGCGAGGTGCCAAGGGTCCAAAATGATGAGGTCCAGCGATGTCACGACGATGTCGCAGTGATGCCAGGATGACGTCACGACGACGTCACGATGACGTCACGGGGCTCAGGCGCGGGGCACGACGGCGAAGGGCTGGGCCGGCAGCGGGCGCAGGCGCTCCCCGCACAGCAGCACCCAGCGGGGCCGCACGAAGGCCAGCGACGGGTTCAGCTCCAGCGCCTGCTGGGACGGCGGTGACATGGGGGGGGGGCACATGGGGACCGGGGGGGGACACCACCGGAATGGGGGGGGACACGGGGACAGGGGGGACGGGGCTGTCACCTCCTCGAAGGTCTCGTCCCACTCCTGTGCCGTCACCACGTGCGTCACCTTCTCGCTCATGTACTGGGCCAACGTCCTGCAGACCAGTAGAAACCAGTATGGACCAGTTGTGCTTCCCGTTACAGCCCCGTGCTGCAGCTCCCAGTGCGCCCTCCCAGTAACAACCCAGTACAACCCCTGATTACAACCCCATCCCAGTACAACCCAGTATAATCGCCCACCGTTGCCCAATATGTTTTCCCAGCTCAGTTCCCCCTGTCCCAGTTTGCCCCAGCCCCTCCCAGTTCGCCCCAGCCCCTCCCAGTGCCGCACCCCCCGAAGGCGGTCACGTAGCGCTGCAGCAGGCGCCGCTCGGGGGCCGCGAAGTCTCCGTAGAGGAAGAAGGTTTTGTCCTCAAAAAAATCTGAGGGAGGGGCAAGAAAAGGATGGGGGGGGGCG
>NW_023309145.1:0-1064 GCF_011077185.1 Oxyura jamaicensis
CCCAAAGAGCTGCCCAGGCAGAATGAGCTCTCTGAAGGCATGCCTGGGGCTCATATACCATTTGGCACTGCTCAGCACTCAAACCCAATCACCTGGGAAAGGGGAGGGGCAAAGCACAAGAAAATAGAAAGAGGGCAGGACAAGCAGCAGCTGGGCTGCCTTTTGTTTTGTTTGTTTTTTTTTTTCCCTGCTTGGCTCAACAGCATACAGAGTGCAGACAAGAGAACTGGGCTGTTTCGAGAAGCAACAATCCCCAGGCTTTTGCTTCACCTTTGAATATTCAAAGGACAATATGAGCAAGCAATTAACTGAAACTTTTTCAACTGGAATTAGCTCAAATCTTTCTTTTACATAGGAAGAAAAATCTAGGAGCGTAACAGATTATATGACAAAATAAATCAATGTAATAACATCACTTGTAGGAAAAAAAAAAGAAAAGAAAAAAGAAAAAAGAAAAATGCATATGCGCAGCACCATTCAGCCTGCAGTAGCCACTTTTCACAAGCAGGTGCCGTCCCTAGAATGGCAGGCATGGCTTCCCAAACCGTTTTCCCGGAAAAAGCACAAATGGGAAGAGCAGAAATTTGCACCCCATGTCATCTTGGGGAGGAAGTAACTGCCTTGAGCAACGTGCCTCTTTTGGCTGGGAAGCTGAGCAGAGGCAAGCAGAAACACTACATTTTTTACCAGGACAAAAAAGGCAGGGAGATAATAACTAACCCAACATGGCCAATAACTAATAACTAACCATGGCCAAATAACTAATAACTAATAACTAAATAACTAAACATGGCCAAATAACTAATAACTAACCCAACATGGCCAATGGGAAGCTCAGAGCCCAAAGACCACAACTCTCAGCTTGCTGCAGGACCAGGTTCTGACGGCAGCTTGATGCTGCAGACACTGCAGAGCCAGCCCCGGGCTTCCCGACCTGCAGCCCAGTGCCCACAGACCTGTGCCTGCCAGCCCCTGAAATCCCTGCCTGGGGTTTTCCTGCCCTGGCTGCAAATCCCACGGGACCCAGCCTCCCTGAATCCCTCCCCTGCCCTGAGGGTCCTGCC
>NW_023309145.1:1164-2462 GCF_011077185.1 Oxyura jamaicensis
GTCTCCACAAGCAGACCCGGCCACACAGAGCAGCCCCCCCCCCCCCCAGCCCAAGGAGCAAAGACAGCACAGGGCTACTCCCCTTGTCCCACAATAGGCAGCCACCCCACCACCCCGCAGGGCTGCCCCCACCCTCCGATGGGCCATCCACATCCAGCAGCCAACTGACACGGGAACAGCCTGCCCCCAGCCTCTACCCCCTCCACACCCACCCTGCTACAGAACCTGCACCCACACACATCATGACAGCCACTTCCCAGCACCGCAACCACCGAAACAGGTGCAGGTCAGAAAGCAAACTTTATTAAACTGCTCTGCAGGACTCACAGGAGGGGGGCTGCGGTGGGGTTCCCTGCCCAGTAGTTCTCCCCTTCCCCTGGCGGGCAAGGCATCAAGTGGTGTCCGTCTGTCCATCCCGAGGTAGGGAACGGATGCTGGAAGCAGGCTTCTCACAATCGCTTTTGGTAGTTGTCGAGTAATTGCCTGAAGTAACTAGGCAAATTAAACTAATATTCACCTTTTAAAGAAAACGTACAGCAATGAAGAAGCTTTTAGGGTGGAGGGTAGCTGCGCTACCTAAGCGTTCCCTAGGACTCCAGCCTTAGATGCTATCACACAAGGGGAAGCTGGTGTGCTGACTCTAAAGAAGAGGACGGAGCAGAGAGCGCAGTGGAAACACCGTGGCTAGGCTCTGCAACCACACAGGGACCCTATGAAGAGGCTCGGCCAATATAAATCAGTTGGACTTCAGGTAAAAACGCTTTGGGAACCAAAATACAGCCCTAAATGTCCTCTAGGACTTTCTGTGTACCCACAGCAGTTCCTGTGTAAAAAGGTAGTTTGTCTTGATCTTTACGCATGGCAAAAGCATAGGCTGAGTTAATGACAACAAAAGCCTGCTTATTAGAAGCTGCTTCTCAATGTTTCATGCAACTCCATACATTTTAGCTAATGTAGACTAGAAGTTCAAGTATTCACAATACTTCATCATATATCATTTATGTGAATTTCATTTATATACCTATCTTCTGCAACGACTTAAAACCCATCCCCACACTCACCAAGGCACAACCCCAGCCCAAATACAGACACAGCATTTCAGCCCCAACGTGCCTTTGGGACCTGCTGGAAAGCAGGCTTCATCCTCAGCGAGACGTGCTCAGCTCACACGGGACGGGGCTTCAGGTACCTCTTCACCTACGGAGGAAGACCGCCATCAGGAACTGCCACACCAGGCAACCTTTTTTCCTCTACAACACCTTTCTCAGGAACAACGCAGCATTCAAGTGACCTGCTTC
>NW_023309146.1:0-15278 GCF_011077185.1 Oxyura jamaicensis
AAAAACAGAAACTCTTTGCCTTTGAATGGGAAAATCCTAATAGAGGACGAGAAACTCAGATTACTTGGACAGTGTCACCACAGTGGTTCAAAAATAATCCCACCATATTTAGGGAACATCTAGCCTGTGATCTTGAAGTTTTGACAGACCCCTTCGGGAAAAGGGGACACTGTTGCAATATACAAATGATAGCTACTGAAGAAGAGGAGGAATGTGTATCATGGACTATTAGTTTACTAATATATATATATATTTTTTTTCGGCACTAATACTATGAACCTAGCCTCTTTCCTCAGTAACTGTTCCCAGATCACCAGATCTTGCATCAAGACCATGAACACGGTATACTCCAGCTGACCAGACTTCTAGGAAACACCCCTAGAAGATGTGGAGGATTGGTACATAGATGGCAGCAGCTTCGTCCGCCAGGGATTTTTGCTTCACAGGATATGCGGTAACAAACATCAGCCCAAAAGGTGGAAATCATCACCTTGATAAGAGCTCTTAAGCTGGCAAACATTTGGACAGATTTGAAATACACCTTTGGTGTGGTGCATGTACACACCGTTGGGAAAATATGGGAAGAGAGAGGATTTATAAATTCACGAGGAAAAGGACTAATTCATAAGGAGTTGATTCTCCAAGTTTTACAAGCCATCAGGGAGCCTAAGGAGATTGCGGTGGTGCATGTAAAAGGACACCAGCGAGGGCTGAATCCCCAAATCAGAGGTAATAACTTAGCTGACCAGGAAGCAAAAAGAGCAGGTCTCATGGGTGTATATGAACTGACTAAGAGAGCAGACTGCCCGAATTGTGGCAAGGGGAAGGATTTAAAGAAATTTCCATGCTATGATTGCTGGAAAGACTGGGGAGTAGAAGGGATTGAATGTAATTGTTTGGAGGAGGAGAGTCCGCCTTACAGGAACTGTTACAAGCATGGCCCAGCTAAGTCTTTATGTTCTGGTGGGCACGCCCCCCTCCCCTTGTTTTGTTTTACTACTGTAGAAAAGGAAAAGATGACACAAATGGGGATTCGAGAAAATGAAAAAGGAAAATGGGTACTACCTGACGGACGAGAAGTGTTACCAAAATCAGTAGCTATGAGGGTGCTACGGAGATTTCATGAACAAATGCATTGGGGTGCTCAGGCGTTAGTAGATCAATTCGCCAATAATTATATGTGTATAGGGATATATAACATAGCAAAGGGAATTGTTAATGGGTGTATGATTTGTCGGAGGGTAAATGCTAAAAATATGAGAAAAAGGGTTCTGGGAGGATGAGAATTAGCCCACCGACCCTTTGCAAGAATTCAATTGGATTTTACCGAACTTCCCAAAACAGGAAGATACAAATATTTGCTGGTAATCATAGACCATCTTACAAATTTTGTTGAAGCATTTCCCACGACAAGGGCTACAGCACAAACCGTAGTGAAAATATTGTTAGAAAACATAATTCCCCGATATGGGATTGTAGAAGCAATAGATTCTGATAGGGGATCACACTTTGTGTCAAAAGTGTCCCGTGACACAATGAAAGCTTTAGGAATCAAATGGGAATATCATACTCCCTGGCATCCTCAGAGCTCGGGGAAAGTAGAACGGATGAACGGGGAAATTAAAAAGCAACTTACTAAATTAATGTTAGAAACGAAAACCTCTTGGATAAAGTGCTTGCCGCTAGCTTTGTTAAGTATACGCGTGAAGCCCAGGACTGATCTGGGAATCTCCCCTTTTGAAATGCTGTATGGTATGCCTTACGATCTCGAGATACCCCTTGATCATCCCCACCTACAAGATGATCAATTAAAACCTTACCTCACACAATTGATAAATAGACGCAGGGAATTACAGAAAAAGGGTTTAATTGTGCAACGTCCTCCTTTGGATATGGCAATCCACAAGATACAGCCTGGAGATAAGGTCCTGATAAAAACTTGGAAAGAAGTTACATTAACACCACAATGGGAAGGCCCCTATGTTGTTTTGCTTACTACAGAAACAGCTGTCTGGACTGCGGAGAAAGGATGGACACATGCCAGCCGTGTTAAAGGACCCATCTGTGACGAGAAGTGGGAGATCGCTCCAGGAAACAAAGACCTGAAGCTCACATTGCGACGAACTCGATAGGTACCGTGGGTTAAGGTAGAGGCTCTCCCCTGAAGAACACTACTGCTGCCGAGAAGAACTAAAACCTCGTAGTTGGCTGCAACCCAACTGACGAGTGAGGCAGAGGAGTGAGTAAGTGGGGAAAGAAATGGGCCTCAGTCATTCCTATCGGTATTTAGGGGTTCTCGCAGTGATTTCATCCTGCATAGCGACTCAACACCACCCCCACCAACCTTTTAAATGGACTTTAAGTCGATTCGAGGATCAACAGGTTATTGCTACCCAGATAACATCGGGGGGGGGGCAAGCTTTACTTCTACACTATGTAAGCTGATCCCGAGGCCCCGATGCTGGGAATATATGGGATTTTATATGTGCCCGAGTTCAAATCCTGGAAAGGGGTACTGCAACTCCCCTAATCAATATTACTGCAGCTATTGGGGTTGTGAGACTATAGCCCCTAGCTGGATACCGGGATATGGTAGAGATAAATACTTAGGGGTCCAATGGGGTCCATGTGGGTGCATTCCACCGCAAGGGTGGGGAGGACGTGGAAACTGCAAATATTTTTTTTAAATGTTACCCAACCCACGGATAGAGGGTGGAACATGGGAAGAGTGTGGGGAATAAGGTATACGGAACCTGGAACTGACAAGGGAGGACTCATACTAATAAAGAAGGAAATACCCGAGACTTCCAAGGTAGTCGGGCCTAATAAAGAGTTATTAGGGGAAGTTTTGATTGCCCAGACTGTAAAGATACCTGGGACTGCCCGACCTACTACAGTGTTTTTCAATAAGTCGACAGAGTTATCCTTTCCCACACTGCTTCCAAGCATTGTGAAAAAGAAAGAGGTTGTACCCGGGAGTAGTATGTGGAAAGTTATAAATGCTAGTTTCCAGGTACTAAATCAAACTAATCCTGAGATAACTGAAGGGTGCTGGCTATGTGTAAGTGTTAAGCCCCCATATTATGAAGCTATAGGGGATATGGGGAGGTCTGAATATTCAAATGAGTTAAATCCTTCCAAATGCAGTTGGGGTCAGGAAATCGGGATAACTTTGACTCAAGTTACGGGAAAAGGTAGATGTGTCGGCACAGTTCCAAGAGATAAAAATGATCTGTGCCATGTCACTGAAAAAATGGACTGAACCCACAAATGGTTAATTCCTGCAAATAACACTAGGTGGGTATGTTCATCGTTAGGAGTCACTCCTTGCATAGCTTTAAAATTGTTTAGCACATCTCATGATTTTTGTGTACAGGTGGTCATTATACCAAGGATTCAATACCACACTGAAGAGTATATGTATACCCATCACACAGTGGCTGAATACCATCTGGTAAAGAGGGAGCCTATTACGGCCGTCACCTTAGCCACTTTAATGGCTCTCGGGGCTGCAGGTGCAGGAACTGGAATTGCTTCCCTGGTAAAACAAAGCCAGGAATTTACTTCTCTACGCATTGCCGTAGATGAGGATCTGGCCCGTATAGAGCAATCAATAACAGCTCTGGAAAAATCGGTTAGGTCATTATCTGAAGTGGTACTCCAAAACCATAGAGGGTTGGATTTGATTTTCTTACAACAAGGAGGACTGTGTGCAGCCCTGCGTGAAGAATGTTGTGTATATGCAGATCATACTGGGGTGGTGAGAGATACAATGACTAAATTGCGGGAAGGATTAGAAAAACGCAAAAGGGAAAATGAGGCTCGTCAGAATTGGTATGAATCCTGGTTTAATTACTCACCTTAGCTTACTACCCTGCTATCAACCATAGCGGGGCCCTTGTTGTTACTTATATTAGCACTGACTTTCGGACCATGTATATTCAATCGAGTAATTGCAATTGTAAAAAGCCGATTAGAGGCAGCTCATCTTATGCTCGTGCATGCTAAGTATGAATCTCTTGAGCAGGAGAAGGACGACGCAGAAACTTTGATGCTCAGCAAGCAAATATTGCAAAAATTCAATGAACAAAATATGTTAGAAAAAGAAAAAGGGGGGATTGTGGTAAATTAGTGGCTTCCCTGCCCTCTAATTCCAGGCTGTTGGCCCCGTTACCCCAGCTTTGGAGCAGCCAGGTGACAATGCACTCACCTGGAGAATGGCTGAAATATTTTCACATCTCATAGCTCTCCCTGGGTCATGTGGTTAGCACTGTTTTTATGATATCTTCCTCTTCATCCTCCTGTTCCCATGATGGCCCTACTTCGGTGTAGCATGACTCATCATATTCTTCCTCCTTCCTTGTTTGAATGGGAGTTCCTTTCCTTCCTAAATGAGCTGACTTTGGCATCCATTGTTTCATCTTGCATATAGGGGCCACTGATACTGGAATAGGTTGGTTCTCTGGCCCAGCCATGAAGTCTGTCACAGGGGTTGGAGGGACTGCAGGATTCTTCACAGGAGCTGGAGAGACTACTGGGACCGTCACAGGGGTTAGAGTGGCTGCAGGGCCTGTTTCAGAGGTTGTAGTGGCTTTGATTGTGGCTTGGTAAGCAAAGGCCAAGCCCCAGCACATTGCATTGATTAGTGTCTCTTTGGAATTGCCGGGGTGATGACACACCCTTATGTTGCCAGTCCAGGTCCACCTGAGCCACTTAAATCTTAGCAGCCTGATTGACCTGCTATTGTTTCGATGTTCTTCAGTAGCCCAATTCTTGGGCACATGAGCATCTACGTGGCGTACCTTTACAACCAGGTTCTCCACCCAGGCGAAATATCTTGCCACAATGCAGCAGCCCAAATGGGTTTGCCCCTGTGCTGCCAATTGTTCTGCTTCCATTGCTGTAACCACCCCCACAGGACATTTGCTACCATCCACGAATCAGTGTATAGGTAGAGAACTGGCCACTTTTCTCGTTCAGCAATATCTCAAGCCAGCTGGATGGCTTTCACTTCTGCAAATTGACTCGATTCACCTTCTCCCTCAGCAGCTTCTGCAACTCGTCGTGTAGGGCTCCATACAGCAGCTTTCCATCTCCGATGCTTTCCCACAATGCGACAGGACCCATCAGTGAACAGGGCATATTGCTTCTCATTTTCTGGTAGCTTGTTGTACAATGGGGCTTCTTCAGCACGGGCTACCTCCTCCTCCTGTGATATCCCAAAATATTTGCCTTCTGGCCAGTCCTTAATCAGTTCCAAGGTTCCTGGGCGACTGGGGTTTCCTATTCGAGCCCGCTGAGTAATCAGTGCAACCTACTTGCTCCATGTAGCATCAGTTGCATAATGTGTAAAGGGGGTACTGCATTAACTATTTTCTGCTTAATTTGTTCAAAGGCTTGTCGTTGCTCAGGGCCCCATTTGAAATCATTCTTCTTATGAATTACTTGGTAGAGCGGGTTTACAATCAGACTGTAATTTGGAATGTGCATTCTCCAAAACCCCACGACACCTAGGAAAGTTTGTGTTTCCTTTTTGCTAGTTGGTGGAGACATAGCTGTTATTTTGTTGATCACGTCCATTGGGATTTGACGACGTCCATCTTGCCATTTTATTCCTAAAAACTGGATCTCTCGTGCAGGTCCTTTGACTTTATTTTGTTTTATGGCACAACAGTGCACCGGTGGCAATATTGCACCAAACGAGATTCTCTCTGAGTCAAAAGATACTCTCCAGGAGACCAGAATGATAACAATGCAGGGCTTGAGTACCAGACAAAGCTCAAGGCATGTGTGTTACAGCACAGTGTAATAAAGAAACCAAACACAGATTTTAGCACGTTCTCTGATTGGATATAGAGGAGAAAAGAGAACATAGGACAGATTACATACGACATAGTCACACAGAAAAATATTAACAGCAAGCCGAATATTGTGACTAGCAATCATGTTATTTGTAAATATTTTAATCAGTTCTACTGTTATCTCAACTCTCGAGCCCCACATTGGGAGCCAAAGGGACTGTGGTGGTTTTACTCGGGTGGGCAGCCAAATTCCACCACGGCCACTCTCTCACTCCCCCTCCTCAAAGAGGAAGGGGGAGAAAATACAACACACAAAGCTCAACGTTTGAGATAAGGATGATTTAATTAAAGGCAAAAGGGAGAGGGGAAAAAAAAAAAAAAGGGCGCACGGAAGCACAGAGAGAGAGGAAAAAAATGTTACTCTCTACTTCCCATCAAGGAGCAATGTTCAGCCACGTCCTGGGAAGAAGGGCCTCAAAACACATAACAGTTGTTCGGGAGGACAGGCCCTTCCACCACGAGAGCCCCCTTTTTTATTCCTGAGTGTGACATCAGGTATTATGGAATATCCCTTTGGTCGGTTTAGGTCAGCTGCCCTGGTGATGTCCCCTCCCCATCACTTGCCCACCCCCAGCCTGCTGGCTCTTGGGGACTTGGAGGGAGTCCTGATGCGGTGCCAGTATTATGCAGCAATAGGCACAACACTGGAGTGATACCAGTGCTGTTCTAGCTACGAGTGCAGAGCACAGCACTGTGTGGGCTGCTGCAGGGAAAGGTGACTCCATCCCAGACAGACCCAGCACAGGGGCTGGCTGGGGTGGGGGGACTGGCTCCTCGGGGATAGGCGGGGCATCGGTCAGTGGGTGGTGAGCAATTGCATTGCGCATCATTTGTTTGTACATGTTATTATTAGTAGTACTATTACTATTATTATTATTATTATTTTCCTTTCTTTCCTGTCCTACTAAACTGCCTTTATCTCAACCCACAGGCTTTCAATTCTTTCTAATTCTCTCCCCCCATCCCAGAAAGGGAGGGGGGAGGGTGAGTGAACAGCTGTGTGGTGCTTAGCTGCCAGCTGGGTTAAACCATAACACATGGGGCACAGGATATGTTTCCAGCCATTCGGTGGTTGTTTCCACCATTGTTAGTACATGGCACTTGCCGTTGCGGTTTTGAGGGAGTGTAATGTAATCAATCTGCAAGGCCTCTCCATATTTATATTTCAGCCATCGTCCTCCATACCAAAGAGGCTTTGACCGTTTGGCTTCCTTGATTGCAGCGCATGTTTCACAATCATGAATAACCTGTGCTATAGTGTCCATGGTCAGGTCCTCCCCTCAATCACAAGTCCAGAGGCTCCAGGTGGGGCCATTCTCCCCGGCTGCGGTGTAGAGCACATTCTTTACATCTGGTCCTGTTCGGACTGGCCCAAGGGCTACTGCATGAATTGTATCCTCTTTAATTTATTCAAAGGCTTGTCGTTACTCGGGGCTGCATTTGAAATCTTCTTATGGGTTACTTGGTAGAGCGGGTTTACAATCAGACTGTAATTTGGAATGTGCATTCTCCAAAACCCCACGACACCTAGGAAAGTTTGTGTTTCCTTTTTGCTAGTTGGTGGAGACATAGCTGTTATTTTGTTGATCACATCCATTGGGATTTGACGACGTCCATCTTGCCATTTTATTCCTAAAACTGGATCTCTCGTGCAGGTCCTTTGACTTTATTTTGTTTTATGGCAAAACCGGCCTTCAGAAGGATTTGGACTACTTTCTTCCCTTTCTCAAAAACTTCCTCTGCTGTGTCACCCCACAGAATGATGTCATCGATATACTACAGGTGTTCAGGAGCTTCCCCCTGCTGCAGCGCAGACTGGATCAGTCCACGGCAAATGGTAGGGCTGTGTTTCCACCCCTGGGGCAGCCGATTCCAGGTGTATTGGACACCCCTCCAAGTGAAAGCAAACTGTGGCCTGCACTCTGCTGCTAAAGGGATGGAGAAAAATGTATTAGCGATATCAATTGTTGCATACCACTTGGCTGCTTTGATTCCAGTTTGTATTGGACTTCTAGCATGTCCGGAGCTGAAGCACTCAGCAGTGGTGTGACTTCATTCAGGCCACGATAGTCCACTGTTAGTCTCCACTCACCATTAGACTTTTACACTGGCAATATGGGACTATTAAAAGGTGAATGAGTCTTGCTGATCACTCCTTGGCTCTCCGGTTGACGAATTAGCTTATGGATAGGAATCAGGGAGCCTTGGTTGGTCCAATATTGCCGCCGGTGCACAGCTGTGGTAGTGATTGGCACTTGCTGTTCTTTGACCCTCATCAACCCCGCAATAGAAGGGTCCTCTGAGAGACCAGGCAAGGCAGACAACTGTTTAATGCCCTCTGTCTCTAAAGCAGCTATGCCAAAAGCCCACCAGATCCCTTTTGGTCTTTGAAATACCCTCTTCTGGGATGCTTCCCCTGATAGCTGAGACACTGGTTTGTACAGGTGAGGAGGAAGATAAATTCTCTCTAAGTTGGTGGACCTCTTCAGAAAGTTTCTCCACAGCTGAGATGCAGGCCTGTAGGGAAGATGTCCTGGTTTCAGCTATGGCAGAGTTAATTGTCCTCCTAGTAGCTGGTATCGTGCTATGTTTTGGATTTAGGATGAGAATAATGTTGATAACACACTGATGTTTTAATTGTTGCAGAGCAGTGCTCACGCTAAGTCAAGGACTTTTCAGCTTCTCACTCTGTCCTGCCAGTGGGCAGCCTAGGTGTTCAGCAGGAGCTGGGAGGGGACAGAGACGGGACAGCTGACCCAAACTGGCCAAAGGGGTATTCCATACCATCTGACGTCATGAGGTCAGTTAATATGGGGTAGCTGGCCAAGGTGGGGGGGGGGCGGCTGCTCGGGGATAGGCTGGGCATTGGTCAGTGGGTGGTGAGCAATTGCACTGTGCATCACGTGTTTGTACACACATTATTATTATTATCATTCTTTTCCTTTTTTTTTTTCTGTCCTAATAAACTGTCTCTATCTCAACCCACAGGCTTTCATTTCTTTCTAATTCTTTCCCCCCATCTCAGAGAGGAAGGGGGGAGGGTGAGCAAATGGCTGTGTGGTGCTTAGCTGCCGGCCGGGTATGTTAAACCATAACAGACCTTTTTGGCGCCCAACATGGGGCTCCAGGGGTTGAGATAACAACAGATCTGACCAGAGTGTGTTAAACCAAAATTGGTATAAGTATTAGATCTGCTTAATATTTGCTAGTCACAGTGTTGATTGCTTTGATCTCAGGTCTGCTGTGCCTGTTTTCCAAATTGAGTGATATAGCACATTACTTATTGTATGTGTTCCCTGTTGTGCTGCTTATAATTTCCGGGGCTGGTTTAGTGTTATTAATTTTCTGTACGGTGTAACACTGGCTTATGATATGATAAAATTGTTGGTCATGAGACTAACCTGGTATTTGTACTCAGCACTGCCATCAACTCTATACTTTGGAATCCATATCTCAGAAACTATTAGCAATTACACCTATTACATTTTTTCTTCAGGGGGCCAATCTACGGAGGGGATGGGGGAGATATTTTTTCCTACTTGTTCACTCTCCCTTTCTCCTTCACCCCCCTGTTCTCCACTGGGCTAGTTACGATAGCTCTTCAAGATTTTGAATATCCTTGGGATACTCAGACCAGCATGTTGTTATTGTTACGTCTCCTGAATGTGCTTCAGATTTTGTTTAAGGTTAAACAACTACTTAGGAATGCCATCCAGAGATTTGTCCTGAGGCAGGATAGTTATGAGTGGCAGGGAGTGTGGGAGGAGATGGGCAGGCATCTAGAGCAGTGGGCACCTCCAGTGCTTTGGAAATTCACCCCTGAACAACTGCAAAATCCTAAAAAAATGGCAGTATGCGTGAAAAAGGTGTGTCATCACCCTGGCAATTCCAAAGAGGCACAAATCACTGCAACGTGCTGGGGCCTGGCCTATGCCTATCGAGCTGCAATCGATGCCACTATAACCCTAGTGACAGAACCTGCAGCCACTCCAAGTCATGTGACAGGCCCAACGGTCACTCCAACCCCTACGATGGACCCTGCAGCCACTGCAGACCCTGCAGCCTCTCTAACCCCTGCAGCCACTCCAGCCTCTGCGGCTACTTCAGGCCCTGCGGCCTCTGCACCCTCTGCGGCCTCTGCACCCTCTGGAGCCGCTCCAGCCCCTGCGGCCGCTCCAGCCCCTGCGGCCGCTCCAGCCCCTGCGGCCGATACTGCCCCTGCGGCCGATACTGCCCCTGCAGCCGATACTGCCTCTGCGGCAGATCCAGCTCCTGTGATGTGTCCAGTGGTCGTTCCAGCTCCTGTGATGGGCCCAGCGTTTGTTCCAACCCCTTTGGCGGGCCCTGCCTTCATTCCAACCCCTGTGGCAGGCCCTGCAACTGGGTCAGGGAAAATGAACTGTAGCAGTGCAAATTGCCAGTGTAACCAAGATGAAACAATGGATGAGAAAGTCAGGTCGTTTAGAACACAGAGGAATTCCTACTCTGAATGGGGAGGAAGACGACAACAAGATGGGCTACTCCACAGTGGCTGGGCCATCATACGAATGGGAAGATGAAGAGGAAGATATCGTAAAAGCTTCAATAACTACCCGAGGCCTATCCCAGCATGAGCTACGAGATATGCAAAAGGATTTTGGTCGTTGTCCAGATGAGCACCTTGTCACCTGGTTGCTCCGGTGCTGGGACACCGGAGCCAATAGCCTGGAATTATAGGGCAGGGAAGCCAGGCAGCTGGGATCCCCTGCTAGGGACGCAGGCATTGACAAAACAATTGGAAATGGACCACAAGGCTTCAGCCTCTGGAGGCGTCTCCTGTCAGGCATGAAGGAAAGGTATCTCTTCAAGGAAGATCTTGTACGTCAACCAGGCAAGTGGACCACTGTGCAGAAGGGAATCCAGTACCTGAGGGAATTAGCTGTACGGGAGGTGATTTATGAGGACCTAGACAATGACCAGCTATCCAAAGATCCAGATGAAGTCAAATGTACACCATCCATGTGGCAGAAGATTGTACGGAGTGCACCATACTCATATGCCAGCTCATTGGCAGTAATGACCTGGAAAGATCATGAGGAAACCACAGTGGATGAAATGGCTAAACAACTCAGGCAGTACGAAGAAAGTCTCTCCGCTTCACTACAGGCCTATGTCTTGGCTGTGGAAAAACTTTCTCAAGAGTTCCACCAACTAAAAGAGAATACTTTGGAGAAACTTTCTGAAGTTTCCAACCAGCTCAGAGAGAATTCACCTTCCTCCCCACCTGTACAAACGAGTGTCTCATCTATCAGGGGCAAGCATCCTTCTGTTCGAGGAAGAAGGTATAGTGGGCACACACCCCGTTCCACCTTGTGGTTTTACCTACAAGACCATGGAGAGGACATGAGAAAAATGGGATGGAAAATCTACCTCGACCCTAGAGACACAGGTACATGAGTTGCAAGGAAAAACAATCACATAAGGGGGTTTCTCAGAGAAACTTGCTGCTCCTATTTCCAGCAGGCAGTCCCCCAGACACAGTGATGAATATTATGACCAGGATTAGAGGGGCCCTGCCTCCAGCCAGGGGGAGGAATGGGACAATCGAGTTTATTGGACTGTGTGGATTCGATGGCCTGGCACGTCAGAACCACAGAAATATAAGGCTTTAGTAGACACCAGTGCACAGTGTACTGTAATGCCATCAATCTATAAAGGGCCAGAACCCATCTGTATTTATGGGGTGACAGGGGGATCCCAGCAGTTAACTGTATTGGAGGCTGAAGTGAGTCTAACTGGGAAGGAGTGGCAAAAGCACCGTATTGTGACTGGCCTGGATGCTCTGCGCATCCTTGGCATAGACTGTCTCAGGAGAGGATATTTCAGGGACCCAAAAGGGTACCGGTGTGTGTGGCATAATGACCACACGGACACCAGGGTTCTTTCAGGATCAGTAACTTCTGCTACTTTACTGATGACATAATTTTATTATATTGTTGCATCCCGATATTGAGGACAGGCTTCCTTCTTATACTGTTTGCCCCACAGCAGTCCTTTTCCACTAACTATTCATTGGTCAACAACTTTGCCAGGCAACCACAAACACCCAGCAACTTCCATGCCTTAAGGGCTGGAGAACAAGCAACCCGAGAAGGCATGGTGTCTCCTAAATCACCCTTCTTTGTTCCCTCTAAACAATTTACATTCCTGATGGCCTGATCGTTAAGAGTCCGATGTTATCACCAACCATGGGGCTTGTCAACCCCCATGGCCACACTCCCAGAGGAGAGCTTTTGGCATAGCTGCTTTAGAGACAGAGGGCATTAAACAGTTGTCTGCCTTGCCTGGTCTCTCAGAGGACCCTTCTGTTGCGGGGTTGATGAGGGTCAAAGAACAGCAAGTGCCAATCGCTACCACAACTGTGCACCGGCGGCAATATCGCACCAACCGAGACTCCCTGATTCCCATCCATAAGCTAATTCGTCAACCGTAGAGCCAAGGAGTGATCAGCAAGACTCATTCACCTTTTAATAGTCCCATATTGCCAGTGCAAAAGTCTAATGGTGAGTGGAGACTAACAGTGCATTATTGTGGCCTGAATGAAGTCATGCCACTGCTGAGTGCTTCAGTGACAGACATGCAAGAACTCCAGTATGAACTGCAATCAAAGCAGCCAAGTGGTATGCCACAACTGATATCGCTAATGCATTTTTCTCCATCCCTTTAGCAGCAGAGTGCAGGTCGCAGTTTGCTTTCACTTGGAGGGGTGTCCAATACACCTGGAATCGGCTGCCCCAGGGGTGGAAACACAGCCCTACCATTTGCCATGGACCGATCCAGTCTGCACTGGAACAGGGGGAAGCTCCTAAACACCTGCAGTACATTGATGACATCATTGTGTGGGGTTTTGGAAGTGGTCGGTACTGAAGCACAGCTCCTCCTGGCACCCCAACTGCCGGTACTGGGCTGGATGTTTAAAGGAAGGACCCGCAATACACATCGTGCAACTGATGCTACATGGAGTAAGTGGGTTGCACTGATTACTCAGCGGGCTCGAATAGGAAACCGCAGTCGCACCGGAATCTTGGAAGTTATTAAGAACTGGCCAGAAGGCAAATATTTTGGGATATCACTGGAGGAGGATGTGGATCATGATAAAGAAGCCTCACTGTATAGCAAGCTACCAGAAATTGTGAAGCAACATGCCCTGTTCATTGATGGGTTCTGTCACACTATGGGAAAGCCTCAGAGGTGTGTGAAATGTGTTAATTTGATTCGTGTCAGTATGGAACAATGCTAGGGCCACACGACGAAATATAACCTATTTCAGAAAGACAGTGATTAATGTACATAGTTCTTGTATCATGCAAAGGAAGGGTCCAGCAATTTGTGTAAATAGAGGGTTTGAAGGGCAACCACTGAGTCTGAGAGATAAGAGAACAAGGAGTTTTTTTATGAAACTGCTGACTTTTGCATCGGACACTGCCCAAGTCTGTGATATCCGGCAAAGAGATCCACCAAATAAGGAGAAAGGGGGAGTTGAAGGACGACCGAAGGACAAAGCCTGGGAGGAAGACTACGAGCCTTCAGCACAAGAGACCCCCAGAGAGATCACCAGAGACTGATACGCATGCATCCGGAGAGGGTTTGGATTCCGGGAACTAATTATAATAACCCCGCCTTTTCTAGGAATAGTGATGAATATGTATTAGTCTAGGAGCATAAAAATCAACCACCTGATGTAACAGGTGTGCGTCCTGGTGGAGCAGAGACTCCCGGTGCACCCAGCGCTGTTTGCTTGCCTCTATTCACTTAATAAATCCCAAACTTTGATTAAAATCCTATTAGGAACTTAATCATTTATCACAATTGGGGGCTTGTCCGGGATGGTCTTGGTTCCTGAATTCTGACTTGATCTAGGAAGGGCACCCCACCATTTGGTGGCTCCTGTTCGAGTCAGGTCAGGACTAACACCATTCTGAACCTGAATAAAGGCAAGCAAAGAATTTGATTTTTTTATGACCTCCCTTGCCGGCTGCAGCATTCTATTTTGCCCGTAATTCTGCGCGCGAAGATCCGGACGAAGACGACAGAGTCGTAAGTATTTAAGGCGTATACTGTTCGGTTGGGTGGGATTCGGTTGCCTGTGTGTGTAAGAGTGTGACTGAGACGGAACCTAGTTCCGAAGCGAGTGTGGGGGTCTTCTAACCGCGGTTCCAATCTCCCGCGAGGGACTTGGCCGGTGAAGGACCGAAGTGATTCCTATAGGACTCGTGGGTGGGTGATAGGTCCTAAACCCCCTGCAAGACACTCTTACTAGGTAACCAAGGGCTGTAGGAATTGCTACAGTAAAATTCCTAGATGGGTCAGACAAAATTGAGGACCCAGGACCAGAGGAAAGGGAGCAAATTAAAAATCATTCAGTACTATATGATAGAATGGCCAAATCAGGATATCCAATAATTAATAAGGACCTAGAACCTGTGGAATCAGGACCTTTGAGTCCATCACGGTCAGCTCAGGCTTGTGAGCTGTATGCTTTATGTCGGGCCCTGGAACTATTAAAGGGGAAAAGTGGGGCTCTATTTACAGCACGTTGAACTGAATGAACTCCCCATGCCCGAATCACCACCAGAAAGCAGTGTTGTACAACAAAAACTGGAAGTTTCTCCAAAGATGTTGCCACTAAATTAATAATATTAATTAATAAAATATAATTATATATTATATAATACTTATCTCTTGCCATGAAATACTGTTACTATTAAACTTTATGTTCTAGTTTGGAGACAAAAGGGAATATAGTTAAGGCATGAGCATGTGATTTTCTGTTTCCTTAAGGTGGTGAACTTTAATTCTATTCATGCTAAGTCTCAGTGAGACATACTAGCATCCTTGTGGACCCATTCATTTTAATGTTGTAAAATTGTGGGTCAGATGATTCAAAGCCTTAATGTAAATGTGCTCAAGTAGGGGAAAGGTGAATTGGTATCATTTATTTTTAAAAGTCATATGGTGGATTTGTTTGTTTTTTAAGATTGTACTAATATAAAAATCACATGAGCACGCTTGTTGAAAAGTAAAAGTTATTTTTATGTAAGTCCATTTACTCTATTTTTGAACAAACAGAAGTATCAAATACTTGTTTAAATATTAAGTTGGTGTTTTGAGCCTGCAAAATTTAATATTGGCTCTAAAACTCTGCTTTCATAAGTACCATTTATTATACCACTATATTTCTGATGTTTGCATAATCATAAAAGGACCTCAAAACTTGAATACACAGACTGAAATATAGGCTGATAGCCCTGAATACATCAGTGTGCTATATAGTGGTCTTTGAGGACTGTCATGATAACCCTTTTACATTACATTACAAAGTTAATGTTTTAGTCCTAAACTTTCAGGACCCCTTAGTACAGAAGAGAGCTATATACA
>NW_023309147.1:0-206 GCF_011077185.1 Oxyura jamaicensis
TTCCCAGTTCGACTCAGTTCAGCTTCCAATACAGTTAATTGCTGGGATCCCCCCGTCACTCCATAAATACTGATGGGCTCTGGCCCTGTATAGCTTGATGGCATTAGAGTCCATTGTGCACGGGTGTCTACTAAAGCCTTATACTTCTGTGCGTCTGACGTGCCAGGCCATCGAATCCACACAGTCCAATAAACTCGATTGTCCCT
>NW_023309147.1:306-2098 GCF_011077185.1 Oxyura jamaicensis
GGCAGGGCCCCTCTAATCCTCATCAGAATCTTCATTCCTGTGTTTAAAGGACTGCCTGCTGGAAGTTGGAGCAGCAAACTTTTCAGAGACCCCCTTTTTCCCCATTGTTTTCTTTTGCAACTCACGTACCCGTGCCTCTAGGGTCGCGGTGGATTTTCCATCCCATTTTCTCATGTCTTCTCCATGGTCACATAGGTAAAACCACAGGATGGCCCGAGGTGTGTATCCACCATATCGTCTTCCTTGCACGGATGAGCGCTTACCCCTAATAGCAGAGACATTGGTTCGTACAGGAGGGGAGGAAAATAAACTCTCTTTAAGTTGCTGGACCTCTTCAGAGAGTTTCTCCAAAGTATTCTCTTTTAGTTGGTGAACCCTGGTTCGTTCAGGTGGGGAGGAAAATAATCTCTCTTTGAGGTGGTGGACCTTTTCCGAAAGTTTCTCCAAAGTATTCTCTTTTAGTTGATGGACACTTTCAGAAAGTTTCTCCACAGCCGAGACGCAGGCCTGTAGGGAAGAGGAGAGGCTTTCTTCGTAGTGCCGGAGTTGTTTAGCCACATCACCCACTGTGGGTTCCTCATCCTCTTTCCAGGCCATTATTGCCAATGAGCTGGCATATGATGATGGTGCACTCCGTACAAACTTCCGCCACATGGGTCGAGTACACCTGACTTCATCTGGATCTGGGAGTACTTGTCCATTGTCTGGGTCCTCATAAATCACCTCCCGTATGGGTAATTCCCTCAGGTACTGGCTTCCCTTCTCCATAGTGGTCCACTTGCCTGGCAGACATACAAGTTCTTCCTTGTAGGGAAACCTTTCCCTGACAGCGTACAGGAGACGCCTCCAGAGGCTGTGAGATCGTGCTCCGTCTGCAATTGCTTTGTCAATGCCTGCATCTCTAGCAAGGGATCCCAGCCGCCTGGCTTCCTTGCCCTCTAATTCCACACAATTGGCTCCGGTATCCCAGCACCAGAGCAGCCAGGTGACAAGCTGCTCACCTATGCAGCGACCAAAATCTTTTCGCACATCTCGTAGCTCACGCTGGTATAGGTTTCGGGTAACTACTGTTGATTTTTCAACATCCCCATCTTCATCCTCCTGCACCTCTGATGGCCCAGCCTCGTCTTCTCCATACCTAGACCTAGCAGAAGACTCTCTGCGTTCTAAACGACCTGAGTCTCTATACCATTTTTTCACCTTGTCTACAGGGGCAACTTGTACTGCTCCAGCTCTTTTCTCTGGCTCAGCCACAGGGTCTGCCACAGGGGTGGGAACACCCTCTGCAGGGGCAACTTGCACTGCTAGGGCTCGTTTCTGTGGCCCAGTCACAGGAGCTGGAGCGGCTGCAGGGGCTGGAGCTGGAGCGGCTGCAGGGGCTGGAGCTGGAGCGGCTGCAGGAGCCGGGGCTGGAGCGGCTGCAGGGGCTGGAGCGGCTGCAGGGGCTGGAGTGGCTGCAGGGGCTGGAGCTGGAGCAGCTGTAGGAGCTGGAGCTGGAACAGCTACAGGGGCAGGAGCTGGAGCGGCTGCAGGAGCTGGAGCTGCAGGAGTTGGAGCGGCTGCAGGAGCTGCAGCTGGAGCGGCTGCAGGAGCCGGAGCTGGAGCGGCTGCAGGAGCAGGAGCTGGGGCGGCTGCAGGAGCAGGAGCTGGAGCGGCTTCAGGAGCAGGAGCTGGGGCGGCTGCAGGAGCAGGAGCTGGAGCAGGAGCTGGGACGGCTGCAGGAGCAGGAGCTGGAGCAGGAGCTGGGGCGGCTGCAGGAGCAAGAGCTGGAGCGGCTGCAGGGTCTGTCACT
>NW_023309148.1:0-365 GCF_011077185.1 Oxyura jamaicensis
CTGGGAGGACTGGGTGGTACTGGGGGGGAACTGGGGGGTACTGGGAGAAACTGGTGGGTACTGGGATCCCCTTGGGGACACTGGGGACAGGCTTGGGGACACCAGGACGCCCCCTTGGGGACACTGAGAGCCCCCCCCCCCCCCCCCGTGGATACTGGGAGGACTGGGTGGTACTGGGGGGGAACTGGGGGGTACTGGGAGAAACTGGTGGGTACTGGGATCCCCTTGGGGACACTGGGGACAGGCTTGGGGACACCAGGACGCCCCCTTGGGGATACTGAGAGCCCCCCCCCCCCGGGGATCCTGGGAGGACTGGGGGGTACTGGGGGGGAACTGGGGGGTACTGGGAGCAACTGGAGGGTACT
>NW_023309148.1:465-1699 GCF_011077185.1 Oxyura jamaicensis
GGAGCAACTGGGGGGCACTGGGATCCCCTTGGGGACATCAGGGACAGGTTTGGGGACACTGGAACGCCCCCTTGGGGACACTGAGAGCCCCCCCGGGGATACTGGGGGGAACTGGGGGGAACTGGGAGATACTGCGGGGCACTGGGATCCCCTTGGGGACATCAGGGACAGGTTTGGGGACGCCAAGATCCCCCCTTGGGGACATTGAGAGCCTCCCCGGGGATACCAGGGGGAACTGGAGGGCACTGGGAGATACTGGGAGCAACTGGGGGGATACTGGGATCCCCCTGGGGACACTGGGGACAGGCTTGGGGACACCAGGACGCCCCCTTGGGGACACTGAGAGCCCCCCCCCCCCCCCCCGTGGATACTGGGAGGACTGGGTGGTACTGGGGGGGAACTGGGGGGTACTGGGAGCAACTGGAGGGTACTGGGATCCCCTTGGGGACACTGGGGACACCAGGACACCCTCTTGGGGACACTGGGAGCCCCCCCCCAGGGATCCTGGGGGGACTGGGAGCAACTGGGGGGTACTGGGAACCCCCTTGGGGGACACCAAGTGGCCTATGGGGGGGTCCCACGGGTTGGGGCCCTATAGGGGGGCACTGAGACCCTACTGGGGACAACCCAGGGAGTAACTGGGGGATACTGGGAGCAACTGGTGGGTACTGGGAGCAACTGGGGGGTACTGGGCAAGTACTGGGAGTAACTGGGGGGTACTGGGAACCCCCTGGGGGGGACACCACAGGGCCAATGAGGGGGGGTTCCCTACAGGTTGGGGCCCTATAGGGGGGCACTGAGACCCTACTAGGGACAACCCAGGGGATACTGGGGGATACTGGGAAGAACTGGGAGGTACTGGGAGTAACTGAGGGATACTGGGGGGGTACTGGGAACCCCCTTGGGGGACACCAAGTGGCCTATGGGGGGGTCCCACGGGTTGGGGCCCTATAGGGGGGCACTGAGACCCTACTGGGGACAACCCAGGGGGTAACTGGGGGATACTGGGGGATACTGGGAGGAACTGGGGGATACTGGGGGGGTACTGGGACCTCACTGGGGGGACACCAAGTGGCCTATGGGGGGGCGTGCCCACATTGTGGCCCTATAGGGGACCCCATTGGGGACGCTGTGGGGTCAGGGGGACGGGGGGGGGGGGTCAGGGGGGATTGGGGGTATTTTGGGGGAGTTTGGGGGTATTTTTTGGGGGGGGTGGGGGTATTTTGGGGGGGGG
>NW_023309148.1:1799-3185 GCF_011077185.1 Oxyura jamaicensis
GGGGGGGGGTCCCCACGCACCTTGCCCCGGGCGCCCCTCCTGGGAGCGCATGCGGATCCAGTGGTCGGAGATGTTGAGGATGACGAGGGGGTGCAGCGCCACCGAGACGCTGCCCGTCACCCCCCCCGCCATCACCGAGGGGGCTGCGGGGAGCGGGGGGAGAGCGTCAGGGGGCGGGGCTTTTGCCGGGGGGCGTGGCTTACCGAGGGGGTGGGGCTTGCCGAGGGGGCGGGGCTACCGCGGCTAGGGGGCGTGGCTAAAGGAAGAGGGAGGGGTTAAGGGAGGCAAGGGATGAAGGGGGTGAGGCTGGGGGGCAATGGAAGGGGGTGTGGCCAAGGAGGGGGGTGTGGCCAGTGAAAGGGGTGTGGTCGTGGAAACGGGTGTGGTCAGGGTGGGGGCGTGGTCAAGGGTAGGTGAGGACAGGGGGTTGGGGCGTGGCCTGGAAGGGGGCGTGACATAGGGGGCGTGGTCTGGGAGTAGGGGTGGGGGCAGGAATCAGGGGGCACGGCCAATTAATAGGGGTGGGCCGAAGAATGGGGGTGTTGCCAACAAAATGGGCGTGGCCAGGTGTGGGGGGCGTGGTCAGTGATTTGGGGCGTGGCCAGGGGGTAAGGGGTGTGGCCGGGGGTTGGGGGTGTGGCATGGGGGCGTGGCAGAACCCGGGGGCGTGTCCCGAGATGCTGCGTGGGCGGGGCGAACGACCCGGTGGGCGGGGCCAACCCCAGTGGGCGGGGCCAGACCCCGGTGGGCGGGGCGAACCGCGGCTAGGGGGTGGGGCCCAGGGGGGTTTCACTCCGCGGGGGGGGGGGGCGGGGGGCCGCCCCCCTCCCGGGTAGGCGGGGCCGAATCCGGGTGGGCGGGGCCGGGGCGAGGAGGGGGGCGTGTCCAGGACGCGGGGGGCGTGGCCGGTACCTGCGGCGTCCACCTCCATGCCGCCCGCCCCGTTGCTCCCGGCCGCCGAGGACGAGGCGCCGGCCGCCGCCGCCATCTTGGCTCCGTCCGCGCATGCGCGGGGAGGGGGCATAGGGGGAAGGGGCGGAGCCACCGTGCGCATGTGCGAGGGGGGACGCGGCGCATGCGCAGTGGGGGGGGGGGGCAGAAGATGGGGGGGGCTCAGAAAAATGGGGATGGGGGGGAAAAGGGAGGGGGAATTAGGGTGGGGGGGCAAATAATGGGGGTGGGGGGCACAAGAAGGGGATGGGGGGGGGCACAGGCCGGGCCAGGCCAGGCCCCTATCCCCCAACCCCCCTCAAACCCAACCCAAATTCCCCGCCCCCCCATAAAAAAACACGAGTCCATTTTGGGGTCAAAGCAGGTCCTTTATTGCCCCGCCACGGCGGGGGGGGGGTCCGGGGGAGGCCGCCAGCAGCCGCAGGGGCACCAGGA
>NW_023309149.1:0-677 GCF_011077185.1 Oxyura jamaicensis
GGGATGGGGATGGGGATGGGGACAGGGATGGGATGGGGTGGGGATGGGGATGGGATGGGGATGGGGATGGGATGGGGATGGGGATGGGGATGGGGATGGGGATGGGGTGGGGATGGGGATGGAGATGGGACTGAGATGGGGATGGAGATGGAGATGGGATGGACAAGATAGGGAGAGAACAAAATGAGATGGAGCAGCCAGGCCCACCCCCCTTGCTCCCGAGCCCTCCCAGAGCCCCAGCCCAGACGGGACAGGCGCAGCCCCATTCCAGGTGATGAGCTGGGACACGAGCAGAGCGACTGAGGCTTTTGTCACCGATCTTTTGCCATCAGAGGCCGACCGCCCCCACGCCCCCCCTAGTCGGGCACGTCCACGATGAGCGGGGCCAGGTAGTCCGAGTGCCGGATCCCAAACGTCAGCCCCTGCGGCCGGCCCTGGGGGCGAGGCGGTGGTGAGGGCTGGGGGCTGCCCCCCGTGTCCCCCCTGCCGCCGCACCCCGCAGTGCCACCGTGGTCTCACCATGCTGGGGCTGTAGGCGCCGGGCCCCGGCTTGATGGTGTTGTCCCCGGGGGGCACGTTGCGTGCCAGCATGCTGTACTGCGGCGCACGGCTCTTGTAGACGTTGGCGTCCACCACGCGGTATTTGCAGGGCCCCGGCGTCTGCAGCCAGAGGGGGG
>NW_023309149.1:777-2210 GCF_011077185.1 Oxyura jamaicensis
TGGGGGGGGGGGGCAAGGGGATCAGGGGGTCCTGGGGGTTCGGGGGGCGGCGGGTGGCAGGCTTTGACCCGGGGGAGGGGGGGAAAGGGGGGCTCAGCCTGGGGATGGGGGGGCTCAGGCCAGGGAAGGAGGGCTCAATTCAGGGATGGGGGGCTCAGCCTGGGGCTGGGGGCTCAGCCCAGGGATGGGGTCTCGGTTCAAGGATGGGGCATTTCTTCAGGGAATGGGGGGGGGGGGGGGGGCGCCCCCCCGAGAGGGGGGCCCCCCCCCCCCGGGGGGGGGGGGGGGGCAGGGGTCTCAGCCCCCCCTGTTTCTCGTACCCGGTGTCTGGTCGCTGGCGAACTCCTTGGTGCGGGAGCGCAGGGAGTAGACGGGTGCGGAGGGGAATGCCCATTTCCCGGCCTTCTCCGGCGAGTAGCAGCCTGCAGCGGGGCGAGAGCAGCACGGCCACGTGGGGAGGGGGCTCCCGCCTGCCTCCCCCCTGCACCGTCAGGGCTCCCCACCTGGCCCGGGCGTGCGGAAGGGCTCCAGGTCCCGGGGGCGGCCGTAGATGGAGTACGCTGGGATCCCGTCCTTGCCCTTGACGGTGGTCCTGGGGGGCACCATGTACGCGGGCCCCGGGGAGCGGTCGTCCCAGTGCTGCGCCGTGCGGGCGCCGAAGCTGTAGGCGGGCGCGCGGTGCCGGGACGGGTCGTGCTGCCAGTACCCTGCGTGGGACGGGGGCATGGTGGGCACGGCTCCCCCTGCCCCCCCATGGCACCCGCCCCATCCAGTCCCCCCCTACTCACCGACATTGGTGGGGAGCCCGTACTTGGGCCCGGGGCTGCTGTAGAGGGCGGCGATGGGGCCGCGGGGGCGGTGGGGTCTCCAGGTGCCCACCCAGACGCTGGGCGGCGTGGAGGGCTCGTGGCTCTGCATGGCCCTGTGCCGAGCGAGTGCGGCCCCGTCAGCAGGTGCCCACCTCGGGGGTCTCGGGGGGGACGTGTCCCCCCCTCTGTGCCACCCAGCCCCCAGCCAGGTCCCGGTCCCCGGGAGCGGTGCCCCCCGTCTGGGTGCCCCCCGTCTGGGTGCCGTGCAGTGTCCTGGTCCCCGTCCCTGTCCCCGTCCCCTGCAGCGAGGCCGGGGCCGGGCTCATCCCACGGAGGTCCTGGGGCTCAGCCGAGCAGCTGGGCTGTCACAATGGCCCCCGCCGGTGGGGGGCTCCGGGTTCTACCCCCCCAACCCCAACCCTGGTACCCATGGGGCTGAGCAGAGGCTGTGCCCTGGCTCCTGGGGCAAAGGACCCCAGGATTGTCCCCAAGAGCCGGGGAAACCCCAGCAGCCCAGGACTGAACCAGGAGGAGTGGGCCCCAGCACCCCCTGGATGCAGCCCCAGCACCTCCTGGATGCAGCCCCAGCACCCCCTGGATGAATCCCCCAGCACCCCCTGGATG
>NW_023309150.1:0-3020 GCF_011077185.1 Oxyura jamaicensis
AGTAGAAGAGATACTCTATTACAGAAAATATTCACCTCAAAGAAACTGTCTTGTTCAGGACAAACACAAGGATAAATGATTTGCAAATAACATATATTTTAGTTCTCAGAACAAAGACATATTAAATATATTTTAAAGTAGGTACACTGTCGTTAAACATGCTGTCTTATAACAAATATGAACCCCTTTAAATTCAACCTGTTACAAATTCTTTCATAAAATATTCTCATTGACTTTGTAATTGATATGTAGTTTGTATGAATTGTTAGTAAAGAACTGTGAATTTACAGCTTCCAGATAAATGGATCACTGAGACAAAGGTAACCATTCAGAGAGAACAGATAGCTTTCCAGTACTGCACTGTGACTGCAGGTGACTCTCAGCATTTGAGAGAATTCTAAGAAATAGTTTTCTAAAGGCTTTTTTTTTTTTTTTTTTTTTTTTTTTTACAGATTTTAAATTGATATTCATCAGAGATTCTCAAGAGATTTAGAACTTGTTTAAATTGTAATTCAAGATTTTATTTGATTGACACCTCATCTTTGAGAACGTCTACATAACTGAACAGTTTGTAGGTTTGACATCCGCCTTTAAATATTTAGGTTCAAGTTTTAAGATGATTTAGAAATCGTACAGAAAGACATTTTACTTTCTGAAAATATACAAAAAAGGAAAAAAAAATAAAATAAAAAAAAATAAAAGGAAAAATAAAGTAGCATATTCTCTTTCTCAGCTTTAACATCATTAAACATACTACTTAATTTATAGATTTAGTAGACTTGTACCCTATTCAACTACATTAGTAGTACACTTGATCCCTTTTAAAGTCTTAAAAATGAAGTATATTAAACAAAATGGAATTTATATCTATTTATGCTTATACTTGTTTCCTGTTATTAGTTATTTACGATCCCATGAGATACAAATCATGAATAAAACCATTAATGATTTATTAACAGTATCTTACTGATGAGAGGCTAACAGCAATGCTTGAAACAAGCCAGAACGTATATTAATAAACTGCAAAAAAACTAGGAATCATATTCTTGTGTATTTCCAATTTAGAGACTGTGGTTCCTGTTTTGTTACAGAAGAAGTAGAAAATTCTGAAAATACTTCTTAATTACTAACTCCTGCATCTTTCTCTACTGATGACTGACTGAAGTAAGAAACCAAGCCTCAGTTTGGACTGCAGATTACTTAATTCCTCCTGTCCAGTCCTAAGCCAGTTCAAATTTACATCAATGAAGATCTTTATATTTCCCCTAATTATGACCTGAATTAACACTTTGCAAAAGCATGTGCCAAAATCCACTGCCTTTGATTCCGATTGGTGCAAAATGTGGAATTTACATGCCCTGCAGGGCACTTCTTAATCATTGCATGCTATGCCCTGCAATTAAGAAGTCAAGCAATAATAAAATCCAATTAACTCTATGTCTGCATTTAAAATTTTCATCTTATGATCAGAAAAAATAACCCTAAGTCAAGGGTAATAATACAGAATAAAAAGTCAAATAAAATCTATAGAAGGCTGAGTGTGGAAACACTCTCGAACATAAGAAAATATAAGCATAAAAGAAAATGAAGAAAAGCAGTCCTCTGCCTTTGTTAGCATATAATTTCCTCTTTAGCCATCTTAATTAACAAGTTAATAAATTTCCTGATAGATTTAATACTCAGTGAAAATTGTTCTGTATAGACTGAAATAAATAAATAAATAAAAATACAATGCAGATAATGTGTAACTTGTAAACAAACAAACAAACAAAAATAATAATAAAAATTATTGCCTAGCGAACCACTGAGAATCATTGTTGTTGTTGTTGTTGCTTTTCTTTTCTTTTTTTTTTTTTTTTTTTATTCCCTGAAGGCAAAGATTACAGTTTAGAAAAAGATTTAAACTCTAGCCCCCACACATTAAGCAGAATTAATGATCTATTTGCTTAGATGTCATATATTATTTCTAGTTTATCCATCCACTGGGTAAACGATAGACATTACTTGGTCACTGTGATAGATTTGAATGCAGGCTGGAACATCAATCAGTGCTGGCAACTGATTAGTTGTTTGTGTCTTTGACAAGCTCTTCCATCTCACTGAATGAAGGCTTGCTGATTGCTCTCCCTTCTCTCCACATTCATTGCACTCCACTGCCACTATATTACATGCTTAATGTCGATGGTGGAAATTCGCCTTGACAGGTAACAGTGAATTTCTCCCATTTCCTTATCATTACATGCACACTATTGCATGTACCTTCTGGGACTCGAATTACTGACATCATCATGCTCTCAGGTTTACATATGGCTGGTGCAGTAAGGCTGAAACCTACAGATGAAAAAGATTTTGTGTATAAGGAAAACAAAAAGAGCTGTTATAATGGCATGTTATGTGTCTGACTGATCACAAGTTAGTTTGCCTGATGGTTAGCTAAGAGCATTTTATAAATCAGAAAAAACTTCCTAAGAATCATACAGTTCTGCAGTAGGGTAACTGCACAAGATGTGAGAGGTGTAATGGGAAGTTCACTTTTCTTATGTGTTAGAGGCAAAATGCAGGAATTCTGGTTGATATTTTCAGAACTGCTCAGATGATTTAATTGATCCCTACCAATTAACGGTATTTAAAAAGTCTCAGCCTTTGATAGTCATTGAAAAAATTTAGTTGATATCTCTTATCACTTTGTTATTATCTCTATGCTTTTCTGCCACAGATGAAAAGAATATATTAGCTGAAGTATTTGAGGAAGTACAGAAAATACGAGTGTTGACTTTCTTGAATTACAACATTGTCTAGCATATGTTCAACATGTGTGATTAAGTATTAGGAGGACTGGAACACCAGTAATGAAGATCAGTGACAGTTTATTCAGTTAAAAAGTTCACATAGAGGACAGGTCTGAAGAGTATTTTGCTGCTTGTAGTAGAAAGTAAAAAGTGTATATTTACACATATAATAGACGATACCGAGTGTTGTTTAGAGTAAGCTTTTTTTTTTTTTTTTTTTTTTTTTTTTTT
>NW_023309150.1:3120-10587 GCF_011077185.1 Oxyura jamaicensis
TTTTTTTTTTTTTTTTTTTTTTTTTTTTTTCCCTTTATAATTTATGCAAAGAAAAACCAAAGGGAACAAATAGAGGAAGGTATATCCCATATGTAAAACACTGTAAATAAGCATGTGAGATTTCAAAATAACTAAATAATAATTTAATGTAGGATCATTCTCAGGTTTACATTATTGTCTTCACTGGGTAATAGATACATACAGAATCACAGAATCACAGAATAGTCTAGGTTGGAAGAGACCTCCAAGATCACCGAGTCCAACCTCTGACCTAACACTAACAAGTCCTCCACTAAACCATATCCCGAAGCTCTACATCTAAACATCTTTTCAAGACCTCCAGGGATGGTGACTCAACCACTTCCCTGGGCAGCCTATTCCAGTGACTAACAACCCGCTCAGTAAAGAAGTTCTTCCTAATATCCAACCTAAACCTCCCCTGGCACAACTTTAGCCCATTCCCCCTCGTCCCGTCACCAGGCACGTGGGAGAATAGACCAACCGCCACCTCGCTACAGCCTCCCTTCAGGTACCTGGAGAGTGCGATAAGGTCGCCCCTGAGCCTCCTCTTCTCCAGGCTAAATAGTCCCAGCTCCCTCAGCCGCTCCTCTTAAGACTTGTTCTCCAGACCCTTCACCAACTTCGTAGCCCTTCTCTGGACTCGCTCAAGCACCTCCATGTCCTTCTTGTAGCCCAAAACTGAACGCAGTACTCCAGGTGTGGCCTCACCAGAGCCGAGTACAGGGGGACAATCACTTCCCTGGACCTGCTGGCCACGCTCTTTCTTATGCAAGCCACGATGCCATTGGCCTTGTTGGCCGCCTGAGCACACTGCTGGCTCTTATTCAGACAACTATCAACCAAAACTCCCAGGTCCTTCTCTGACAGGCAGCTTTCTAACCACACATCTCCCAGCCTGTAGCGCTGTTTGGGGTTGTTGTGCCCCAGGTGCAGGACCCAGCACTTGGCCTTGCTGAATTTCATACTGTTGGCCTCGGCCCATCAGTCCAGCCTATCCAGATCTTCCTGCAGAGCCTTCCTACCCTCGAGCAGATCGACACACGCACCTAACTTGGTGTCGTTTGCAAACTTGCTGAGGGTACACTTGATCACCTCGTCCAGATCATCGATGAAGATGTTAAAGAGGACTGGTCCCAGTACCGAGCCCTGGGGGACTCCACTAGTGACCAGCCTCCAACTGGATTTGACTCCATTCACCACAACTCTCTGGGCCCAGTCATCCAGCCAGCTCTTAATCCAACGAAGTGTACGCCAGTCCAAGCCATGAGCAGCCAGTTTCCTGAGGAGAATGCTGTGGGGAACAGTGTCAAAAGCCTTGCTGAAGTCAAGGTAGACCACGTCCACAGCCTTTCCCTCATCCACTAAGCGTGTCACCTTGTCATAGAAGGAGATCAGGTTTGTCAAGCAGGACCTGCCCTTCATAAACCCATGCTGACTGGGTCTGATTGCCTGCTTGCCCTGCAACTGCCGCATGATGACACCCTAGATAATCTGCTCCATGAGCTTCCCTGGCACTGAGGTTAAACTAACAGGCCTAATGCAGTCACATTTACTACTACTCCTCATTCCAGGAACAGCTAGAAAAGCACACACAATCTTCAATCTATTTTTCTAGACATACCCCACTTTCTCTTTCTTTACTTATATTCTGGTTATATTCTGTTTTGTTTTAACCCATCAGTCATCTAAGGTAACTGTTTTTTTTTTGTTTGTTTTTTTTTTGTTTGTTTTTTTTTTACTAGTTGGTAGAGACATAGCTGTTATTTTATTTATCACATTCATTTGACGATATCCATCTTGCTATTTTATTCCTACATACGGATCACTTGTGAAGGTCCGTTGACTTCATTTCATTTTATGACAAAACCAGTGTTTAGAAGGATTTGGACTATTTTCTTCCCTTTCTCAAAAACTTCCTCTGCTGTGTCACCCCACAACAGAAGGGTCCTCTGAGAGACCATGTAAGTCAGACAACTGTTAAATGTCCTCTGTCTCTAAGGCAGCTGTGCCGAAAGCCCACCGGGACCCTTTTGGGTCCTTGAAAGATAGTCTATATCAAGGATGCAAAGACCATCCAGGCCAGTCACAATACGGTGATTTTACCACTCATTCCCAGTTAGATTCACTTCAGCCTCCAATACAGTTAACTGCTAGGATCCCCCCTGTAACCCCAGAAATGCAGATGGGTTCTGGCCCTTTATAGCTTGATGGCATTACAGTACACTGTGCACCGTTGTCTACTAAACCTTGTACTTCTGTGAGTCTGATGTGCCAGGACATCTAATCCACACAGTCCACTAAACCTGATTGTCCCTTTCCTCCCTCTGTCTGGAGGCAGGACCCCTCTAATCCTGTAATCCTGGTCAGAATCTTCATTACTGTGTCTGGAGGACTGCCCACTGGAAATTGAAGCAGCAAGTTTCTCAGAGACCACCCCCCACCCAACTCTTTTTTTTTTTTTTTTTTTTTTTTTTTTTTTTTTCCCTGCAACTCATGCACCCATGCCTCTAGGGTCAAGGTAGATTTTCCATCCCATTTTCTCATGTCCTGTCCATGATCACATAGGTAAAACCACCGGATTGTATGCGGTGTGTACCCACTATATCTTCTTTCTTGACAGAAGATAGCTGAGACACTGGTTTGTACAGGTGGTGAGAAAGACAAATTCTTTTTAACTTGGTGGACCTCTTCAGAAGGTTTCTCCACAGACAAGATGAAGACCTGTAGGGAAGAGGAGAGACTTTCTTCATACTGACAGAGTTGTTTAGCCAATTCATCAACCATGGGTTTCTCAGTATCTTTCCAGATCTTTATTGCCAATGAGCTGGCATATGACGGTAGTGCACTCTGTAAAAACTTCTGCCACATGGGTTGTGTACATTTGACTTCATCTGGATCTTTGGATATCTGTTTGTTGTCTAGGTCCCTATAAATCACCTCCCACATGACTACTTCCCTCAGGTACTACATTCCCCTCTCCATAATGGTCCACTTCCTTGGTTGACATACAAGTTCTTCCTTGAAGGAATAACGTTCCTTCACACCTGACAGGAGACGCCTCCAGAGGGTGAAGATTTATGCTCCATTTCCAACAGCTTTGTCAATGCCTGTATCCCTAGCAAGGGATCACAGACACTTGGCTTCCCTGCCCACTAATTGCAGGATATTGGCTTTGCTGTCCCAGAACCAGAGCAGCCAAGTGACAAGGTGCTCACCTGGACAACAACCAAAATCTTTTCATATATCTCATAACTCACACTGGTATGGGCCTTGGATAGTTATTGATATTTTTATATCTTCATCTTCCTGTTCATCTGATGGCCCACATACGTCAGAGTAGCCTGCCTCATCTTCTTCATCCCCAGTCTGAGTAGGAGTTCCTCTGTGTTCTAAATGACCTGACATTCTCATCCATTGTTTCATCTTGGTTACAGATGTAAATGATACTGGTACACTCTGTTTCCCTGGATCATCCTTGTGGCCTGTCACAGGGCTTGGAGTGGCCACTGGGCCTGTCTCAGGAGTTGAAATGGCCACAGGGTCTGTCACTGTGCTATAGTGGCATCTATTGCAACTCAGTAAGCATAAGCCAAGCTCCAGCATATTGAAGTGATTTCTGTCTCTTTTGAATTGCCAGGGTGATGACACACCTTTTTCAAGCATTCTACCAGTTTTTGAAATTGCTCAGGGCTGAATTTCCAAAGCATTGGAGGTGCCCACTGCTCTAGATGCCTGCCCATATCCTCTCACTTTCCCTGCCACTCATAACTATACTGCCTCAGGACAGATCTCTGGATGACATTCCTAAATAGTTGTTTAACCTTAAACAAAACATGAAATGCATTCAGGAGACATAACAATAAAAACATGCTGGTCTGAACATCCCAAGGATATTCAAAGTTTTGAAAAGCTATCGTAACTCACCTGGAGGAGAAGAGGGGAGTAAAAGAGAAACAGAGAGTGAACAAGTGGGAAAAAACATCTTCCTCTGTCCCCTCCATAGATTGTCTCCCTGAAGAAAATGGGTAAAAGGTCTAATTATTAATAGTTTCTGAGGCAGATTTCCAAAGTATGGAGTTGATGGCAGTGCTGAGTACAAATACCAGATTAGTCTTATGACCAGTAATTTTATCATATCATAAACCAGTGTTACACAGTACAGCAAAATAATAACCCTAAACTAACCCCCAGAAACGATAAAGAGCACAACAGGGAACACATATAGTAAATAATGTGCTATATAACTCAGTTCAGAAGACAGACACAGCAGACCTGAGATCAAAAGAAGTCAGCATTTTGATTAGCAACTCTTAAATTGATGTAAAGTTTATAACAATTTTGTTTTAACATGCTCTGGTCAGATCTGTCATTATCTCAACACTTGAAGCCCCTCATAGGGTGCCAAAAAGGACTGTTGTGGTTTAACATGTCCAGCAGCTAAGCACCACACAGCTGTTCACTCACCTTTCCCCTTCCCTCTTGTCGATGGGGGATAGAATCAGAAAAAATGAAGCTTGTGGGTTGAGATGAAGACAGTTTATTAGGACAGAAAGGAAAGGAAAAAAAAAAAAAAAAGTAATGATAACAGTACTACTAGTAATAATGTGTACAAAACAGGTGATGAACCATGCCATTGCTCACCACCCACTGACTAGTGCCCAGCCTATCCCCAGACAGCTGGTCCTCCCCACCCTGGCCAGCCCCCCCATACTAATTGTTCAGCATGATGTCAGGTGTTATGAAATACCTCGTTGATTAGTTTAGGTCAGCTTTTCCGGTCCCTTCCCAGCTCCTGCTACACTCCCAGCCTGCCCACTGGCAGGGCAGAGGAAGAAGCTGAAAAGTCCTTGGCTTAGTGTAGGCACTACTCTGGGACAGTTAAAACATCAGTGTGTTATCAACATTATTCTCATCCTATATCCAAAACATTGCACCATACCAGCAACTAGGAGGAAAAATTATTCTATCCTAGCTGAAATCAGGACAATTCTGGTTGTTCTACTACTTACAATGAAAAGGAGGGTCACTGCAAAGAGAAAACCATCTGATGGCGCTTTTGGATTTGCCACAGTTCTTTTTAATATATTAGATTACTGAAGGCTATATAGCTCTTCAGAGAAGGTTTTCTAACCTACTGAAGGATTATACAGACATTTAGTATGATGAGACATTTGGACAGATTAATTTGCTCTGGTTCATGTAAGCTCTGACAGAAGGTCAGGAAAATAAACTGTATGACTGCAAGAGTTTTGGAATATCAGATCATATTTGGTAAAGAAATAAACCAGTAGAGGGTGAAAAGATCGGTATCATAGTAAAGTAAGCAATGATCAAGAAAAACAACAACAACAATAACAACAACAAAAATGAGCTCCTGTTCTGTAACATGTAATTTTTGCACATTAGATAAACACAGACAATAGTCCAATGCATTCATATTTTCTGTGCTTTAGTACTCAAATTCAGTCCAGGAATCCAAACATTTTGTGTTACTGTACATTCTTAGATTTGTCTTTAAATAACTCATGACAATGATTTTATACCAGACATTATTTTCCTCACATACACTGCATATTTCAGATCTCCATCAATACTTATAGATATACTGAAAAGACAGAAAATCTGTGAATTTTGCAGGTAGTATATGCCAACCTTGAATTGTTACAGAATTTTCTGCATGTTTCCCATGGACACTTGAATCCATTCAAGTTGAATCCATTTCAGTCTTTGTAAACATTACAACGAATTTTTTGAAAGGGAATATATATAAAATTATTAATATTATTATTAATATTATAATATATTAATAATAATAATAATAATAATAAAAGCGTAATTCAAGCAGGCATTCCATATTACATTTCATGGGAGCAGCAAAGCCTGGAATCATCTTCCAGTGCTCTGATGCTCAGCTCTAAAATTCTTTGTAATTGTCCTGGGTCAGCCTTTGAAAAGGTGTGAGAAGAATCAGAGAATCGTTATAGAATGGTTTAGAATAGAAGAGATCATAAAGATCATCTAATTCAAAACCCCCCAGGGACACCTTGCACCAGACCAGGCTGCTCAAAACCCCATCCAACCTGGTCTTGAACACCTCCAGGAATGAGGTGTCCATGGCTACTGTGGTCAACCTGTTCCAGTGCCTCTCCACACTTAAAGAATTTATTCCATATATATAATTTAAATTTATATTTTAGTTCAAAACCACTACCCCTTATCTTATCACTACATTCCCTCAAATAAATAAATAAATAAAATAAAATAAAATAAATTCCCTCCACAGCTTTCCTTTAAACCTCCCTTTAGGTATTAGAAGGCTGTAAATGAGGTCTCCCCAGAGACTTCTCTTCTTCAGGCTGAACATTTTCATTTCTCTTAGCCTTTCTTCGTAGGAGAGGTGCTCAGGCCCTCTGATCATCTTCATGGTACTCCTCTGGACTTATTCTAATAGGATCATGTCCTCCTTGTGTTGGGTCCCAAATCTGAATGCAGTACTCCAGGTAAAGTCTCATGTGAACATAGTGGAAAGCACCCTCAGTAGAAAGTCTCATGTGAGCATAGAATCAACACCCTCAACCTGTTGATCAGACTTTTAATTCAGGCCAGGATACAATTGGTTTTCTGTGATGCAAGAACACCTTGCTGGGTCACATTGAGATTCTCATCCATCAACATGCTAAGTCCTCTAAGGGCTGCTTTCAATCCATTCCCCATCCAGCCTGTATTTGTGCTTGGCTAGTTCTGGCTCAGAAGCAGTACCTTGCACTTTGCCTTGTTGAACCTAATGAGGTTCACATAGGCACACCTCTCAAGCTTATTAAGGTCCCTTCCCTCCAGTATGTCAACTGCATTGCACAACTTGGTTTCATTGGCAAATCTGTTGTGGTTGCACTTGATCCCATTGTCCATGTTGCCAACAAATATGTGAAACAAAACTGGTTCCAATACTGATCCCTGAGGAACACCATTCTCTACTTTGACCTTGAGCTGTTGACCACAAGCCTCTGAGTGTGACCATCCAGGGAATTCCTTACCCATCAAGAGGTCCATCTGTCAGATCTGTCTCTCTCCAATTTAGAGACAAAGATATCATGCAGGACAGTATAAAATGCAAAAATCCAGATAGATGATGTCAGTTGCTCTTCCCCGTTCACCAATGCTGTAACCCTGTTTTAGAAGGTCACCAGATTTATCAGACACAATTTGCCCTTAGTGAAACCATGTTGGCTCTCAACAACCGCCTCCTTATTTTTCATGTTTCTTAGCATAGCTTCCAGGAAAATCTGCTTGATGATCTTCCTGGACACACAGATGAGACTGACAGGCTGGTAGCTCCCCAGGTCTTGTATTTTTTTTTTTTATTATTTTGTTTTTATGTGTTATGTTTCCCTTCTTTCATAGTTTCTTTGAGGTGAATATTTTCTGTAATAGAGTATCTCTTCTACT
>NW_023309151.1:0-5954 GCF_011077185.1 Oxyura jamaicensis
CTTTCGAGGTCCCTTCCGAACCCTACAGTTCTGTGATTCTGTGATTCAGTGATTCTGTGATATCTCATCCAGTCTTGTCCACACCTCACCCTTACTTTACAGGTACTACATTTTGAAATAAACATTTGCAGGCTTTTTTTTTCAGGCTGTTCCTTACATTCAGGAGGACTTTTTCAGGAGGACATTCATAAAGTTTTTTCCTCATCCCGTTTCACCCATACTCAGCCACATGGCCTTGAAATTTCCTTGTCTTTTCCCGCTTATCAGAACAACAACAAAATATTAAAAAATTATTTCGCACTGCAGATCTGCTATGACCATTGCCACTCATCTTCATTGTGTTATTACTTCATTGTGTTCCTCTTATCTTTTTCTATTTACCCAGACTTATTTATTTATTTATCTATTTATAGGCAGAAAGTATCGTTTTGTTTCCTTTTGTACAGTGTCTGAAATAGTTGGGCTTTAGTCAGAGACAGTAGGATAACATAATGAAGCAAATAAATAATGACAATTTAAGAGATGTGTAAATCACTTTTTCATGTCATTGTACATGCTCTACTGTTATATGGGTAAGACAAGCATAGATTCTCAGAGAGAGAGAGAGAGAAATGTCAGCAAACCACTTGGATTTTTTTCTTCTGTTTTTATGGTGGATACTGTATGTGTCATTGCTCTTCCTTTCTGTTGTGTTCTCTGCAACCCCAGAAGACTGAAGGTAGTGTAGAAAGATAACTTGGAATGCACAGAGAGAAATGATAATTTTTATAGAAAGCTTCCATTTTAGCATAGCCACTTTTCAGAACAGATCTCCACATGACTGAAAACACTAGTTTTATATTTTGACCCATTTATCTTCTCTAGGACATAACATACACAAAAATCTGCTGAATCTGAAGGTAAGAGTAATTTCTGCTACAGGTATTATAAGACGGTTTAAGAATGCACTTCCACAAATTTCAAATTAGCAATTGATTAGCTATATGTTAATTTCATTTTCTTAATCATTGTCAATATTTGGAAACTTCTTTTATAGGTTTGTTATTAACTGCTAATTATAAACTAATTACACTGTTCATTGTAATAGAGGATCCTGTGTGTTGACAGAGAATCTATAAATGACACCCAGGAGACAGCAGTGAATATAATATATTCCAGTCTTAGAATCTCCATTTACTAACCAAGAATGCCTCAAGACAACTAGTGCTGGATCCTGGGAGCTATTCTTGCCACCATTAAGAAACAGAAAGAATTTCAGCTGCCAGCAAATGACATAGGTGAACTTCTGCTTCCTTCAAGTTTAAGCAAGGCGATAATAGAGGAAAGAAATAAGGGGAGGAGGGAGGGAACATGACTACAATGTCATACAGCAAGCAAGCAGCAGCACAAATGAATTGCTGCATTATGTGGTGGGGAATGAACTTACTGTGTCTGCCTCAAGAAAGTCATCATTCTCCCTGCCTATTTCCTAAGAAAATAAAGCTGAAAGTTCAGAGGAACTGGGGAGGATGTTATCTCTAGCAATGGTGGCATTCAATCATAGATTTCATGCATTTCTTTTTCTACTTCTTCCTTGCTACTTCACTCATTTTTATACACTGATAAATTCCCTTTTATTTTGTAACTATTTCCATCTATTGCTGTTTACTCATTTCCCTAAAAAGCTTCGCTATCCTTACAACTTATATTTTGCTTTGTTTTAGTTAGAATAACTATAAAAACTACAGTATTTTCTACTCTCATTGGATCAGAGCACAAAAATATTGTTCTGCAGTAATGTACAGGCCATTTACCATTTTGAAGTATGTAACTGGTTTTGTTAATCTCCTATGATGCAAAATGCTGGTGTGATTACAGTCCTCTTCAGACTGAGACTAGGTAGTAGATGGTCAAAGAGAAGAGGAAGCAAAAAACACTAGAGATAATTATTTCTGGAAGAGGAAGACCCAAAAGATATCCAATATATTCCTAATAAGCTCTGAGGAAGCTTCATGCTGACTAGGTAATAACTATTCACCATTTGTAATTACAGCTTCTGTGAAATAGCATGCACACATACTGGGAAACTGATAAGGAATATATGGAAATTAAAAATTTAGACATTATGTTCACAGTCTTAGGAAAAAAAGGACAATGTGACTACTGAAAAAAAAAAAAAATGATATGGAGAATTCTTACTCTCCATAGCCTGCTCTACAAATGATATACTTCCCCCATGATAAGTTGTAGTGACATTCAGTGACATAATTAGATACACACGATGTGTTTCTGACTCAGTTATCCTACTTGTTCTGGAGATGTAGCAAGGCTCCATCTCTGTGCAACTTGCTCACCTCAATTTAGATTGGGGCTGTTCCTTGGATGCAGATTTAAAGCAAAGGGTACACATATTGTGGGGGTTATGTTTTCAGCCTAGCACTTCATCTGTGAGATTTGAAAGAAACCCCAAATACCTACTGGTCTCATTGTACTGAGACTCTTACACTTGGCTTATTGCTATGGTATAAAGAACAAATGCCTGGATCTTAGCTGACAGGGGAAAATGTAATAAGGATAGTCTTGGTTCAGACATTGACAGACCTACTAACATTTGAGTGAGCAGAGATATCAGATATTTCTGATTCCCATTCTTCTTTCCTCTGTGCTTTTATGACCAACAAAGAATTTCACTCCTCTGAGATATAATATTTTGTCCTCTTTAAAAAAGAAAGATAATGCTGTTTATCACTCACATTTAATTTAGATTAGTACTAAAACTTCTTTTTCTACAGCTGTCAAGATGAACAATTAAACCTTTTAAGGAAAAAAAAAAAAAAAAAAAAATTAGCTCTGGAAGATGAGTTCAAACATATGAGGCAATGCTTGACTGTGCCTGTGAGAGAAAGTAGACTGTGAATACCTTCAGTTCAAATTCTTCAATTATTTTAAGTATATCTAACAGTTATATTTGTCAAGCCTCTTGGACTTCACAGTCTCAGAGGATTCTTGGATGTTGTAGTCCAACTGTTGTACACTTCTGAGATCACTTTAGAAATTCGGAGGATGAGATCATGAGAAGGCAGACACTGAGATGTGTGATTTCACTAGCCCCAACTGTGTTGGCTATTATTATCACTGTCACAGTTCTCTGAAATGAAGACTATTGACTATTCAGGAAGAAGGCGAAATGCAAGCAGGGGAACAGAAAGAGATGTATGTGGAGAAGCAGGAGGAAGAGAAAAAAAGAAAAAAAAAAAAAAAAAACTTTTTTTAACTGGAAAGGACATTATGGATATTTACTTTGGCTAGAGGGAGCAGTATAACAGCTGGAATTAAAACTAATTCTGATTAGGGCAGTCCTTGATTTTTCATCTGACTTTGTAATTACCTTCTTCTGTTTAAAATGGAACAATATTTAAAAGACTTATAAATGCAGACAGATAATGTCACAGAGGAATTTGGGCCAGTGAATCCACAGGAAAAGATTTCAGAGGCATAAAATCTAAAATTTATTTTCTAAGCCACACGGTTATAGACAACCAATCGTGATTTCTATTCTATCATTCAAAGATAGACACAGATGCATGCTCTGTTCAGATCCCAGTCACTTATTGATATCAATAGCTCCCCTGTAGCCAACATAACTCAGGGAAGTCAATCCCTGACACTGATCACGCAGTGCAACCAAGCCTGGATGTGCAACCTGATTTCCACATGCCTTCAATCTTATGGTCAGCCTTCACGATGCATGGCACCCATAGACTTTTTTCACTGAGGCACCACTGTTTCTATTTCATTCCATTACCAACATACATTATTTCTAATTTAGATGGTCTGCATGAGTCACTGATGGCCTCATAGATCACATTGTCCCAAACCACTCTCTTTGACTTTCCACATTACTTAAGTGAATTAGTTGTTGTTACCTTAATCATTAATTTTTCTAAGGATGTCACTTCTCACTAGGACGTAAAGTTGTCAATGTTCAACTGTACCTCTTTTTTTCTCCTCAGGTTATACCTAACTATTACAAGAAGGCAAGTGTATTCCAGAGGTTTTAGTTGAGCCTTCCCCATGAAAGCTTTTGCTTGTTTTCTCTGCATGTACTAGAAGCATATGATGAGTTAGCGTGCTACAGCTGGGCAGATGTTATCAAGGTCTCACTTATCTGAGCAGGGCTTTTGGATAGTCTTTGTGTAGGAACAGATACACACAGATTTTTAAAAACTGTCATCACACACTTCTACTGATACCTCACATTGGTACTTTCTGGCTCCTCATCCTCTGAGATCGTTTTTTTTGCCATGACAGTAGTCATGAAAATTACTCACTATTTAGAGGGGTGATAAACTGGCACTTGGCACTTGCCCATACTGTTGATTTGCCAGAGCTGAGAAAGACAAGATGGGATCTAATTCATACTACAGATACTCATTCAAATTGAGTGTTGCACCTGTGACTTGAGTTAATGTGTGAGGGTAAACCTGGAGAGTAATTAAAGCATAAATCTAATTTAAACATATCTCCAAAGCTAGATAGTCTGCTAATTTGAAGTAACAAAGTATGGGAGAGCATAACCACTAGCTGGCATTGCACACGTATGCAAACAACTTTTCAACACTCTTAATTCATATTCTTTCAAAGCCTGAAAAATATCTATGCTGCTTCTAACAAGTGTGGTGGTTTTACCGTGCTAGGCAGTTGAAAACCACAACCGCTCTCTCACTCCCCCTCCTCAGATGAGGAGGGGAAGAAGTAAAGGAAAGAACAACTCACGGGTTGAGATAAGGATGATTTAATTAAAGAGAATATATATATTATTAAGGAAATATTATTATTAATTAAACAATTCAACTAAAGGGAAAAAAGGGAAAGGGGAAAAGGGAGGGGGAAAGGGAATAACTAAACAAAACAGGTAAAGGCTATGTGGAAGTGCAGAGGAAAGAAATTACTCTACTTCCCACAAATGAGCGATGCTTGACCATGTCCTTGAAGCAGGGCCTCAACACACGTAGCCAGTGTTTGGGAGGAGGACAGACGTTTTTGCAACGAGAGCCCACCCCTCCCCTCTTCTTCCTTTTTCCACCTTTTATTGCTGAGTGGGACATCATATGGTATGGAATATCCCTTTGGTTGGGTTAGGTCAGCTGCCCTGGTGATGTTTCTTTCTCACTTTTTTGCCCACCCCCTAGGATGGTCAGAGAGAGTCCTGATGCTGTGCCAGCACTTCTCAGCAGCAGACACAACACTGGTGTGATACCACTGCTGTTCTAGCTACAAGTGCAGAGTGCAGCACTGTATGGGCTGATGTAGAGAATGTTAACATCCCAGCCAGACCCAGTACAACAAGATATTCAGAATATACATTTATTATACATCTGTAACTTCTAAAGCAGCAGAACTTCAACTTTCAGTAATCACCAGTATTATATCTAAGAGAATATATTGGTCTATGCTTCCTTAGGGACCTACTCCCTCAGTCCTAAGAAACCTGGCATTTTGAATTGTCCATCTTTTGCATAATATGCTCTTTCTCTAGGTTGAGAAAGAGCTTCAGAAATCCTGAAGATATGCATGTTCCCTGTGACCATGGAACACACTGAAAGATTTGTGCTTACCTGATGGCTTCCTTTCTTTTGACAGTTTGCTACTGTACATGTTATCTGCCTAGGAAGCTTCATTGCAATGTGTAAACACAGATCTTACAACTATTTGAAGAGCTTTTTTTTCAAAATGGATCATAATGTACTTGTCAACATATATCCACTATGGAAGAAGGGACACTTTGGTTTTCAACTATTTTGTTCTGGGATCTATTTTTGTCCAGGACATATTTAAGCCTCAGGTGCATAGTATAGCTCTGTAATCTGATGTATTAGATATTACAGAGGGGAAAAGAGAGGCACAGATGGTTAAAGTAATAATAATAATAATAATAATAATAATAATAATAATAATAATAATAATAATAATAA
>NW_023309151.1:5964-7745 GCF_011077185.1 Oxyura jamaicensis
AATAATAATAATAATAATAATAATAATAATAATAATAATAATAATAAATGAAAGAGATATATTTTTCATCTCTAATGATTATTTTTTTCTGTGAATATTCTCTTAAAATTAAAAAGTCTGGGCAAGAGGTTTCAATATCGATCAAAAGTGGTCCATTTACTTATAATGGGATATTGCATTTGTTGACATTAGAATCATCAACAATAAATGAACTGTGAATCAGTGGAACAAATATATGTACGCTATATTAATGAAGTGTATAAGTGATATTTTGAAAATAGTAAAAACAAATATTAAAGGAAAATACCTTAAAGGGTTAACTAAGAAAAATTCAATTTAGGACACAATAAAAACTAGCCAAAGGAGAAGCCTATGTTGAAGTGATAAATCTGGATATCATAAAAAGAAAAAAAAAAAAAAAAAAAAAAGAAAAAAAGAAGAAGAAAAAAAAAAAGCCTTTGAGGGCTATACTTTCAGGTTCCACAAGCAAAGATCATTCTTCAGACAAAAGAATTAATTGGAAAAAAGTATTCTGTTTCTGACACCAGGTAATATCAAATGCTTGCTTATAGACAAACCAGAACACAAATGGAATATATAGTAACCGTGTTACAGTAACACTAGACCAGCCTTGTAAGGCTGGTCTGTAACAAAGAATTTTAAGCAGATACCATGGTGCTTGACTTTTTCCTCTATGAGTTTCTCTAAATGTGTTCAGAACCTTCAGAGTTCTGAACAACCTAAACATCCTGTGGCCATGCAATCTGTAGCGTGTCTGTCCTCTGCCTGAAAGTGTGATTACTTTTCTTATTTCCAGTCTGCCACCCAGAAGATTTGCTTACTACTCGTTTTCTGAATGGCAAAGACAATAAAAGAGGACGGCAGTTTAGGAGGTGATGTTGCCACTGAATTGACTGCCAACGGACAGATTAAGGTGAACTCTGAAATTGCGTGCTTTGAATGTATGTGATTCATGCAACCAAAACCAATGCATTTGTTTGCGCTTGGAAAGAAAGTTTGAGAAGAGGAAAAGAAAGGTCTCATATGAAAGAAACATGGGAAGGAAGTTTCAGAAACTTTTGCAGGCTGAAGGATAACTATCTGCTCAAGACATTCTTCACATGAAATTCTTATTTGCAGAGGACAGCAGGTCAGGAAATGACTAAGCAACAACAGCAAAGTAAACTGCCGAGTGTAATTAGCCTCTAATATTCTCACACAATGATGTAGAGAAAGGCAAGATACAGCTGATTTATTATAATGGAATCAAAAATGTAAATTATATGAAAAATAAAGAGAATTTCTATACTGCTAATATTCGCCAGGAATGTCTGGGTTACCTAGCATTTGTTATATTTCAGTGATAATATGAACAAGGTTTGATATTATTCTGTAGAAATTGTTATTGTGAAAGGCAGAGAAACTCAGCAGCTCAAAGTTTTCTTTGATGTGTGAGATCTTTTAACTTCTTTGGCTGTAAATGCTGGAAATGCAGTTCCCAAGTACACAAATATGTTGAATGAGCATTTCAGAACGCTACTAAAAATGTGATATCCTTTATCAAACCCTAACACTGAGAGAAAGAGAGAATAAAACAATAATTTTGTCTTCTGAAAAATAAATAAATAAATGAATAAATCTGTGGGAAATTACAGAATGTGAAAATATATACTCAAGAGATGCAGTGTCAAGAGTTTCTGATTTATCAATCACATATTCGCACTGGTTAACAGAGAATCACAGAATCACAGAACTGTAGGGTTCGGAAGGGACCTCGAAAG
>NW_023309152.1:0-4233 GCF_011077185.1 Oxyura jamaicensis
GGTGAGCTCCGGAGGGCCCTTCCAGCCCCTGCAGCTCGGTGACATCCCAAAGGCTCTGCCGCAGTAAACGCCCAGCGTCTCTCGGGATACGGCCTCCGGTTTGCTGCAGCCCCAGCAGCCCTCAGCGACCTCCCACCACCACCACGGACACGGGGGAGGGACGTCCAGCTCCACCATCAGCCACGCCGCGGATCTCAGCTGTCTACACACGGGAAGGGATTTCCTTCCAGGGCACGACACAGACTCCAAGCACAAGGGGAAGTTCGGTTTCCGTCGCAGCATCAGCCACCAGCAAAAACCAGGAGCCACGTCAGGCCCCGGGGTCTGTCCCCATACCCCGGGCCGCGTCACTCGTCCTCCCCCGAGGCTTTTAGGGCACGTGGGGAAGAGCCTCCTGCCTCTGTGGGCACGGTCCCCAACCCAACGGGCTGTCGGCGGCGAAAATGGCTGCGACAACGCGGCCACATTCAGACTCCTCTTCTCGTTGCAAGGTTAGCTGGAACTGGTGACTCCACCCAGACCTCCTTGCCAATTTTCTCCTTTGTCATCAGAGACCGTATTTAATCCGGCAGGAATGTGCCTCGATTCGAGCCCGTGTGGCAGCGGCCTCAAGGCCCGAGCCCACCAAACCCCCGCAGGCGTGGGTTGGTTTGGTGCCGGAAGCCTCCATCGCCGCGGGGTCGCGGCACGGACGCGGGATGGGCGCTGGGTCCCACGGCACGGAGGGGATCTGCCAACACCAACAGCACCCACCGAGGGGGGGCAAAACTGTCCCCCGTCCCCCCCCGGTGTTTTCTCCCCCAGAGCCCTGCTGTGGCCACACAGCAAGGTATCGGCTCCCTGAAAAACCACAGCGGGGTTTTCGAGAGGTCCTGCACAAGGCCGAGACCTCAGCGCTCAGCTCCTCGTCCTCCCGAAAAGCTAAAAAAGAAAAAAAAAACCTAACCCAAGTTTGTTTCAGTCCTGCTGGGAGAAGCAGCCTTGGCCTGGAAGCTCAGCACGGACAGCAGAGGAAGGTTTCGGAGCCCCATCAACCTGCAGGCGCCGGGTTCTGCGCGGAAATAAAACCGCCAGCACTTCAGAGAGGCGACGCGCAGCCCCTCCGCCAGACGAGGCAGCGGCAAACTCAACCCCGGAGAAACAAAACAGCCCCCGGCCGAGCGCGACGAGACGGGGCGCAGCGGCAGAGGGACACCGGCACTCCCCGGAGGGGGGACACCAGGCAGGCAAAAAGGACGAGCAAAAAGAAAAGGAGCCAAGGTCGGGGTTCCCCGGCAGAGCGCACGCTTCCGTGATTTCCAGTTCGGGGACCGGCAGCCAGCTCGCCTCGCGGCCCCACGCGACGTGAAGCAGCCGAGTCCCGCGAGGACACGTGCCGTCCGCTCCGTTCCTGGCAGCGCTCTCCCGCCGCGAAGCTTTTCCCTTCCCTCGGCGCACGAGGAGGGCACGAAGGGAGGGACCGAAGCGGCACCGCGTGCGCTCTGCCTGTCGAGGCAGGAGGCTGCGAGGGAGCCGCGACCTGCAGCTACAAGCCCGCGGTCGCCGCCTGCCCGGCTCCGTGTCGGGGAGGCGCTCGGCGAACAAACAACAGGTCTGCTCGCTGCGTCCCCGTCCGCCGGGGGGAAACCGGGGGGTACGCGGCCCAAGGAAGGAAAACAGCGCGACGGCAAGGAGTGGGGCGGGACCGCGCCGCCTAGGAGCGGCTCGCAAAGGACTCGGGGCGTCAGCACCCCCAGCAGGGAGAGGGTCCCCGGCTCCTTCAGGGGGAGGACAGCACAAGGAAAACCACCGCGAAGGCTCGCGAGAGAAGGAGGCACCCAGCGGGAACCCGAGCGGAGAGGTTCTGCCCAGGTCCCTGCGCCCGGGGGGGCACAGGGGGGTCCGCAGGCTGCTTCTGAGCCGTCAGCAAAAAGAGTTTGAGCAAGCAAAGCTGGCGGCAGGGGCATCAAAGCTGGTGGCAGGGGCATCGTGCTCCCGGCTGCCCGCCGGCACCGCGCGGCTCCCCGCATTTTTTGAGGGGGTTGCAAAGCGGCAGCGGCCAAGAGCCGCCGTGCCAGGGGAGCTGCCGCTCATCTCCCCGCCGTGCCCTTGGCTCCCACCTGCGGCCACGGGGCAGCGCGGGGCCGTTTCCAGTTTCTCACACCTTGTCGCGTTCGGAGAGGACAGCGATCCCCGCCGCTTCCTTCCGCCCCCAGCCCGCCGGGAGATTTTTCCATCCCCTCCCGGCAGCAGGAGGACGGAGACGGAGGGTGCGACGACTTCGCCCCCGGTTGTGCCGGGGAAGCCGCGCCCGGGCTCCGCCACGGGAGCCAGCGACGACACCAGGGGGGGGAACAGAAAACCCGCATGGGGGGGGGGGGGGGGGGGGGGAAGATGATACGGCCCAGGGGTGCTGCAGGAGAAGCCACCGTCCCCGGGTCAGGTCCTTAGGGGAGACCCCGGTGCCCGCTGACCCCGCTGGATGCCACCCCGAGGTGCCACCGGGGCTCAGCCGGGCACAGAGCGGGTGGCCCCGCTGGCCGGCTCCCCGGCAAGGGGTCCCGGGACGGGGTCCGGGTGCTCCTCTTCCTCCTTTCTTCCTCCCTTTCCCCGAGTTTTGCTCACCGAGAGGTTTGTGGTTACGGATTGCACCCGGTCCCTTCGCACCTGGGGTTGGGACCGGTTGAGGGCGCGGGGACGAGCACCCGCCCGGTGCTTCGGCCAAGCGCGACGGAAGGAGGGGGAACCATCACCCAGCTCCTCTCCTTCTACAAACGCAGCGCCCCGAGACGGGAACAAAACCCCCCCAAGAGCAGGTTTTATTCCAGATAAAAACCACAGCTCCGAAGCGTTCGGGCTCCGCGTGAAACGCGGACGAGGAATTTCGCAGGCCCGGGGTTCCCCAGCACCACTTCGGACCCGGCACCGGGCTTCGGGTCGCCGCGCCCGCCCCCACGGCCCCGCCACAAGCACCCAGCTCCTCGCCGACTCGCGTCTTTCGCCGAAACCCAGATTTTTACGGCTGGGAACGAGCCACGATTCTCAACCCTGCCTTGGAAGTCTCAAAGCGCGAGCGCACCCCGCGCCTTGGCCGTGCCCAGCGCCTTCAAGCCCGCGATCCGGCTGCAGGTCACCAGCCCCGGCCCCGCGACGCGCGCACGAGCAGAAAATCAAGGAAACGAAATCAATTCCAGGCGTAGGAGCACCGGCGGATCAGCGGGCACCCGAGGGCTGCTGGTATTCGCCACCAGCTTTACGAAGAGCTCTTGCCTCGCAAAACCCTCCCCCGAATTACGAGCGTAATTAAGGCTGGGTGGAAAAATCCCACCCTGCCATCCCCGCTCGGGCTGTGCCTCCCCGCTCCCTCCTTCCCCGGGACAAGCCTCAACAGGGGCCGGGGTGAATACGCAACGAGGACGGCTCCTCTCGAGCGAGCCGCTCGGTTTCTTGTCCGTTTTTTGGGGGGCGCCGCCCCCCCCCCCCAAGCTGTTTCAAGCGCGCAGCAGCCGCCGGGGCTCCTAACGCGGCCCGTCCTGCTTCCTGGTCAGCCTCCGGAATCGCCCCTGCACGGTTTTTCGGCCGGGAACGCTCGGAAATACGAGGTTCAAAAATAATTATAAATAAATATGGAAAAAGAGGTGGCTTGGTGAAGTTCCGGGGTGACCTTTTAGCTCCATCGCCCCTGTCAGGCTGTAAATTCTGCCAGGCTGAGACCTCCGCGGATGTCTGCGGAGCACTTAGGGGATAAGTTACGGTCCCGGCAGCCAGGACGAGGAGCAGCGCGGGGAACGGGGCTGATTCCGAACCAAAACCCGCAGCGAACTCTCACCGAGAGGCCACGAGCAGGAAAACTTCTGCTCCCCGGCCTCCCGCTGCTGCTCTCCGAGCCACCGGGGACCGCGGGCGGCTGCCGCGAGCACCGCGGGGCAGGGACACGAGGCCTCGGAGCGCCGTCGAAGCGCCTGAGCACGGGGATGGGGAGGCCACCGGGACGGCCCAGTCCCGCTCTGCAGCCGGGGCTGACGCAGGGGGGGAAGCTCTCGAGACAACGCAAACCCCGAAGCTTTTCCTCCCAGGCAGGCACAGCTCACCTCCGGCCCCAAACCACCGGCACCCCGCGATCCCCCCCCCCGGGGACCTTAACGCCGCCACCAGCAGCGCTCCCGGGGCCGCTCGCGGTCACCTCGAGGGCTCAGCACAGGAGCTTCAGGAAAAGCCCCGAGCCCCCCCCACCCCCTCCAAACCCCCCCCCCC
>NW_023309153.1:0-329 GCF_011077185.1 Oxyura jamaicensis
AAGGAAAGGCAAGGAAAGGCAAGGAAAGGCAAGGAAAGGCAAGGAAAGGCAAGGAAAGGCAAGGAAAGGCAAGGAAAGGCAAGGAAAGGCAAGGCAAGGCAAGGCAAGGCAAGGCAAGGCAAGGCAAGGAAAGGAAAGGAAAAGGGAAAAGGGAAAAGGGAAAAGGGAAAAGGGAAAAGGGAAAGGAAAGGGAAGGGAAGGGGAAGGGGAAGGGGAAGGAGAAGGGGAAGGGGAAGGGGAAGGGGAAGGGGAAAGTGAAAGGAAAGGGAAGGGGAAGGGGAAGGGGAAAGTGAAAGGAAAGGGAAAGGGAAGGGGAAGGGGAAGGGGAA
>NW_023309153.1:429-13565 GCF_011077185.1 Oxyura jamaicensis
CCCGCTCCTGGCTCTCCCACGGTCTGGGGGTGTGTTGGTCTTTTCCTGCGGCCCGGGGCAGGGGAAGGGCCAGGGGAGGGGGAAGGGGAAGAAAAGGGGAAAGGAAGGGAAAGGGGAAGGGAAGGGGAAAGGAAGGGAAAGGGAAAGGGAAGAATCTCATGGAATCCCTCATTCATCCCTGTGGTGAAGTGAAGTGAAAATAGAGGAAATACAAACCTCAGACAGGCCTTTTTCACATTACTTTACAAACTATTTTTCTTCACTGTACTCAATTTTTCTTAATGTTTTTTTATTAATAATAATAATATTAATATTAATACTAACAATGGAACTTCTTAGTTTACTTAGAAAGTTACATGATCCTTATATACAAGTTTTCCAATGTGAATCCATGCAATTATTTTTGAAAATGTCACTTAAGTAGCCAATGTTAAATATAGTGTGGGAAGGTGTTTCAGTTTTACATTTATTGAGAACTCATCATTCTCGGTCAATCAGCAGTCTGTGAGTAGGAGGCAGCGATGTGTCTCTAACTGAACATTACCAAAAGTTTAAAAACAAACAAACAATCAACATCAACAACAACAAAACTTGGCTTTATAAATTAAAAAAGGTTAATTAAGGTGTTTACTGTATGTGAACTTATTAATGCAAAACGAGTAAAAATTGTCATTTAACTTAAGAAAAAAAGGCATGCCACTGATAGTAAGCCACTAATCCATGATCATCTAACGCAAATTGGATATTAACATTTCATCTTCTAACATTTAATTGCTCTATGTCTGCCTTTGAAATCAAATAGTAAATCCTAGCTGAACATAATTTTAATGCAATAAAATTTTTTAAAGATAACTATTTTCTAGAATTGTCTTCTTGGTACTCTTAGAAACATGATATGGATGGTATGGGTAACTAATATCAAATAAAAAAATTTGTCACAACAGAACAGGTTTTCAAATGGTGTAAATCTGACACTGATGTAGTCTCCATGTGTGTATCTAATGAAGATCAGACTATTGTATTTACCTTTTATACACCAATAATAGAGCATGTTAAACCTCTAAAGGATATGCTAAATAATAATGAAGCAAAAGTTATGATTTCTACCTCATTTTGGAAAAGAGGAGTTTCGACCCACAGAAATTTGGGAATTTCGACTCAGAAATTTGGGAAAGCTCAGTAAAATAGTAGAGAAAATGTTTAAATGAAAACTGTAAATAAATAACTTCAGAAAAAGTAGTGGAGGAAGGAAAAAGATTTGAAAACTTTTGGTCAGTCTGGCAGTTCCAATGTTTAAGGACACAGGAGACACAGACTATTATCTGGGCTAGAGGAAAGGTAGATAATACACTCTCCTCCAAGGAAGGAAGAGCCTGCACTGACAAGTCAGAAAGGTGTCAGAAGCGGAAGAATCAAAAGCCTGATCTGTGCTTCTTGGGGTTGCATCTGCCTCTACAACAGAAGTGCTTGGTGATGTGTAAAAATAAAAAAAGGAAACTGAGCTGCCTTCAAAAGGTTTACACAGAGACAATGCTTGGTTATTGTACAGGTAAAAATCATCCTCCCAGAGGAACATATTTTATTCTCTACATCACATTGGATACAGTTTCAGATATTTTTTTCCCTTGTTCTACCCAGCTGGCCTGGAAAGTACTGCTGAGTCAACATTTAGCTTTCCACAAGATCCTTTCCCCATGGAATAAGACATAATCCAGTCCTAGTTCTGGCATGCAAAACTGTTGATGTGTTGATTGGAAGGTACTTCTGGAGATCATCTTCCCCAGCCTGTTGCTCAGAGATGGTAGACAGGTCAGCTGTGACCTTGCTTGCATAGCCTTCGAAGTCTCAAGGGTGGAGTTTTCACCACCTTGAAACTTATTCTGAGTTTACATCTCACTTTCCTTGCATGTGTGCTTGAATTGAGGCATTATAGGATATTCTAGGTAGAGCTCACACAATCTTTTTTAATTGTAGACCTTCCACTTTTGCAAAAAATAATAAATAGTTGTTGAGCTGGAAAAGGGAAAATAAATTTCAGCAGTGGTGGCTGGGTCTCAAGCCTAATTAATATTTAATTATTTGTATACAAGAATGACTACATTAGGATCTAAAATCTCCTCATTTAATACCTTTATGGTCTCTTGGGACAGAGGGATACAAATCCTTTCAAACAGAGGTGACAGAAATAGAACTGACCCAGAATAAATGCTGTAATCACTGGACTATTAAGTTAAATAACTACTGATGGTCCCGTTCATTCTTGGAAACTCTGTCATTTCTTCGCTTTTGCTTTTCTTATGAACTGGCCTGAAGTGAAATGTGGGTAAAATGAAACATGATCAAGACATAGTTTGACAGGAGTGAAGGCAGAGGAGTAGCTTTCACTTTTGTAAGATAAAAAACAAGGAAAAAATGTATATGAGATTTATTTAAATGTATCAAATGTATATGTTTTTTATGTTTTTGTTGTTGTTGTTTTGTTTTGTTTTGTTTTGTTTTTTTTCTGTTTGGCTGCCCATCTGAAAAATCAATTAGTTGCACAGCTGTAATCAAGGTTACTCTTCTATACCCATATCCACATAAAATATGACAGTTGGATAATGAATATTTAAAATCTGCATTTTACATGTCATCTGTAAGTTCATCTCAGTATTTGAAGGGATGGAGAGAGCAATATGCATGCTTGTGTCGAGTGGCGGTTGTGAGGAAGCGTTTTGGCAGCATTTCACATGGCAGTTTCATAATTCTCCTTCCCTTCATTTCCTTTCTCAGCAGCCAGCAAAATGGGTTGACACAAGGCGAATGTCTGCCAAAGGACTTTAACAGGAAGCAGTTTTTAATTAACAGGGGCCAAAGAAGGTGATAACCCCAAGGGTGGAAAAGAGAAATTAACATGGAAAAGCAGTTCCACACTTCCGTGGGTCCCAAAAGGCCATTCGTATTAGTGGTGTCTGTTCTGATTGAACCCTTGTCGTGTCTTTTTATTGATTCCCTTGTCAGAGTCTAACAAAAACACTGCTGGCCGTCAGTTGTTTGCTCGTGGTGGCAGCTTATGGCTTGAAACAGCTTCTTTGTAAAATGTTCAGCATAGCAAGATCTGTCATTGTGGTTAACATTTCCCAGAAATAATTAATTTTGTTAGAATAAAACTCAGCAGAATTTAATAAAAGCCTCCTGAAATAAAAGAAGTTCAGTTCATACTGTTTGCCTGGCTTAGAGTAAAATGTTTTAATTATTAACCTATTTTAAAGTGAGATTTCAGGAAAGATAATCACTTTGGCTGTTTCTGAAAGGATTTATTCATTTAACATATCTGTTACTTGTGGAAAGAATTTTTTAAAAGTAATATCCTGTGGATAAATATTTCAAGTTTCTCTTCCTGGGCTGAAAATGAATAATAAATAAAGCTTGTAAGAATTTCAGGAAAAGCCTGCCTAGCAAGTAAAATTAAAAAATAAAATTACAGAAAATACAAAAAAAAAAATAAAAAGGTGACACCTTTTTATGCTTCAATGCCTGAACCAAATTCTACGTAGGCTAAAATGTGGAGGACAAATCTTTAGAAGAGCTCAGTAAAATCCATGCTTATTCTTAAATATTTCTGTTGCACAGCTGACTCTAAATAATAAAGAGGATAATCCAATAATATTTGGAAAGCTTGACAGACAAGTGCCCAACATATTCCTTCTTGCATTTTTGAGTCACAGAGTATGATTCAAACAAAACTACAGTTCCTATTTTCCTTTTCAGAGCCAGAACCCAAATCATAGAATCATAGAATCATTAAAGTTGGAAAAGACATCCAAGATCATCTGGTCCAACCATCCTCCTACTACCAATATCACCTACTAAACCATGTCCCAGAGCACCACATCCAATCTTTCCTTAAACACCTGCAGAGACAGTGATTCCTCCACCTCCCTGGGCAATCCATTCCAATGCCTGACTGCTCTTTCTGAGAAGAAATGTCTCCTCATTTCCAACCTGAACCTCCCCCGGTGAAACTTGAGGCCATTCCATCTAGTCCTATCGCTAGTTATCTGTGAGAAAAGGCCGACACCCCAGCTCCCCACAACTTCCTTTCAGGTAGTTGTAGAGAGCAATAAGGTCTCCCTGAGCCTCCTCTTCTCCAGACTAAACAATCCCAGTTCCCTCAGCTGCTCCTCACAGGATGTTTCAGGCCCCTTAACAGCTTTGTAGCCCTTCTCTGGACAGGCTCCAGGGCCTCAATATCTATTGTATGCTGAGGGACCCAAAACTGAACACTGTACTCGAGGTGCAGCCTTACCACAGCAGCGTACAGGGGGACAATAACTTCCCTGGTCCTGCTGGCTACACTGTTCCTGATACAAGTCAGGATACCTTTGGCCTTCTTGGCCACCTGGGCACACTGCCAGCTCATGTTCACGTGAGTGTCAACCAACACCCCCAGATTATTTTCCTCTGCACAGCTTTCCAGCCACTTTGTCCCATACCTGTAGCATTGCATGGTGTTGTTGTGACCAAAGTGCAATCTGTGCACTCAAACACAGAGCCAGTGCAAAGATTTTATATAAGTGAGAACAGGAAAAGTGTCAGTGAGCATGCTAGGGAAAAACTCAATGCTCACAGAAACATATGTGTATGTATTAACAATGAGATGTACGCATATATGTAACATAATTGATCGTTTCATGTAATTAGGCAGATTTTATAAATCTTTTGCAACTGAAGAGAAATGTAATAAAAACTTTTATGTGTTGGTCTGTATGTATTTTATCATTCAGCTCCTTTTTAAAATAGCATTTTGTTTACTCATCATTTAATCCTTAAATTCTCTTGGCAGGCTGCAGACATTTACTGGATAGTGAGGAAGATCTGTGATCGGTTTGCTTTGATTACTTTCTTCTCATAGATTATGTTTAGTTGTTCACTATTTGTTAGTTGGCAATATTCTTTGCTCTGATAACTTAACTGAAACAACTTAAGTGGAAAGAATACTATCAATAAGCAGTGATAAATCATGGATAATTAATTTCTCGGATTGCTTTTGGAAGGATAATAATTAATAGTGTGATGTACTCTATTTTCAGGAGCCTAAAACAATGACAACTTCATACAATTATGTATTTTCTACTTAGGTTTTCATAGGTAAAAAAAACGCAGAAAAAAAAAATTATGTTGTGTGAAAGCATTATCACAGAATCACAGAATTTCTAGGTTGGAAGAGACCTCAAGATCATCGAGTCCAACCTCTAACCTAACACTAACAGTCCCCACTAAACCATATCCCTAAGCTCTACATCTAAACATCTTTTGAAGACTTCCAGGGATGGTGACTCCACCACCTCCCTGGGCAGCCTATTCCAATGCCTCACAACCCTTTCAGTAAAGAAGCTCTTCCTAACATCTGACCTAAAACTCCCCTGGCGCAACTTTAGCCCATTCCCCCTCGTCCTGTCACCAGGCACGTGGGAGAACAGGCCAACCCCCACCTCTCTACAGCCTCCTTTAAGGTATCTGTAGAGAGCGATAAGGTCGCCCCTGAGCCTCCTCTTCTCCAGGCTGAACAAGCCCAGCTCCCTCAGCCGCTCCTCGTAGGACTTGTTCTCCAGGCCCCTCACCAGCTTCGTCGCCCTTCTTTGGACCCGCTCAAGCACCTCGATGTCCTTCTTGTAGCGAGGGGCCTAAAACTGAACACAGTACTCGAGGTACGGCCTCACCAGAGCCGAGTACAGGGGGACGATCACCTCCCTAGCCCTGCTGGTCACAGTATTTCTGATACAAGCCAGGATGCCGTTGGCCTTCTTGGCCACCTGAGCACACTGCTGGCTCATATTCAGCCGACTGTCCACTATCACTCCCAGGTCCTTCTCCGCCTGGCAGCTCTCCAACCACTCATCTCCCAGCCTGTAGCTCTGCCTGGGATTATTACGCCCCAGGTGCAGGACCCGGCACTTGGCCTTGTTAAACTTCATGCAGTTGACCCCAGCCCATCGGTGCAGCCTATCCAGATCCTCCTGCAGAGCCTTCCTACCCTCGAGCAGATCGACACTCGCACCTAACTTGGTGTCATCTGCAAACTTACTGAGGGTGCACTCAATGCCCTCGTCCAGATCATTGATGAAGATGTTAAAGAGGACCGGCCCCAGCACCGAGCCCTGGGGGACGCCACTAGAGACTGGCCTCCAACTGGATTTGACTCCATTTACCACAACTCTCTGGGTCCAACCATCCAGCTAGCTCTTAACCCAACAAAGCATACACCAGTCCAAGCCATGAGCAGCCAGTTTCCTGAGGAGAATGCTGTGGGAGACCGTGTCAAAAGCCTTGCTGAAGTCAAGGTAGACCACATCCACAGCCTTTCCCTCGTCCACCCAGCGCGACACTTTGTCATAGAAGGAGATCAGGTTCGTCAAGCAGGACCTGCCTTCCATAAACCCATGCTGACTGGGCCTGATCGCCTGCTTGCCCTTCAAGTGCCGCATGATGACTCCCAAGAGGATCTGCTCCATGAGCTTCCCTGGTACTGAGGTCAAACTGACAGGCCTGTAGTTCCCCGGGTCAGCCCTCCGGCCCTTCTTGTAGATGGGCATCACATTCGCTAGCCGCCAGTCAGCTGGGACCTCCCCCGATAGCCAGGACTGCTGATAAATGATGGATAGTGGCTTGGCCAGCTCCTCTGCCAGTTCTCTCAGTACCCTTGGGTGGATCCCATCCGGCCCCATCGACTTGTGCACATCCAAGTGCCGTAGCAGGTCACCAACCAGTTCTTCGTGGATGGTGAGGGCCACATCCTGCTCCCCATCCCCTTCCACCAGCTCAGGGTACTGGGAATCCAGAGAACAACCGGTATTGCCGCTAAAGACTGAGGCAAAGAAGGCATTGAGCACCTCTGCCTTTTCCTCATCTCTTGTAACTAAGTTTCCCCCTGCATCCAGTAAAGGACGGAGATTCTCCTTTGTCCTCCTTTTTGTGTTGATGTATTTATAAAAGCGTTTTTTGTTATCTTTAACGGCAGTAGCCAGATTGAGCTCCAGATGAGCTTTGGCCTTCCTAATTTTGTCCCTGCACAGCCTCGCTACATCCTTATAGTCCTCCCTAGTGGCCAGCCCACTTTTCCAAAGATTATAAACCCTCTTTTTTCTCCTGAGCTCAAGCCACAGTTCTCTGTTCAGCCAGGCTAGTCTTCTTCCCCGCTGGCTCATCTTTGGGCACATGGGAACAGACCGCTCCTGCGCCATTAGGATTTGCCTCTTGAAGAGCGCCCAGCCTTCCTGGACCCCTCTGCCCTTCAGAACCGCCTCCCAAGGGACTCTACCAACCAGTGTCCTGAGCAGCCCAAAGTCAGCTCTCCGAAAGTCCAGTACAGTGGTTTTACTGGTTCCCTTCCTGGCCTCGCCAAGAATAGTGAACTCCACCATTTCGTGGTCACTCTGCCCAAGACAGCTCCCGACAATCACATCCTCCACCAGTCCTTCTCTGTTTGTGAAGAGAAGGTCTAGCGGGGCACCACCCCTGGTAGGCTCACTAATCAGCTGCGTCAGGAAGCTATCTTCCACTTTCTCCAGAAACCTCCTAGACTGCTTTCTCTGGGCTGTGTTGTGCTTCCAGGATATGTCAGGGAAGTTGAAGTCCCCCACGAGTACAAGCGCTGAAGATTTCGCAACTTCTGTCAGCTGCCTGTAGAACTCCTCATCCGTCTCCTCATCCTGGTTCGGCGGTCTATAGCAGACCCCGACCAGGACACTAGCCTTGTTGTCCCTGCCGATCCTAACCCAAAGGGACTCGATCTTGTCATTCCTAGCCTCGAGTTCTACAACATCGAAAGACTCTCTAATATAGAGAGCCACACCGCCACCCCTTCTGTGCTGTCTGTCCCTTCTGAAGAGCCTATAGCCAGGCATCGCAGCACTCCAGTCATGAGACTGGTCCCACCACGTTTCCGTGATGGCAACCAAGTCGTAGCCTGCCCGCTGCACGATGGCTTCCAGCTCCTCCTGTTTGTTACCCATGCTGCGTGCATTGGTGTAAATGCACTTCAGCTGGGCCATTACCTTATTCCCCGGCCTTGCTATTGTTCCCCCTGGCACAGCTCCAACAATCCTTGCTTCACCCCCATCCCCCTTCTTACCTAGTTTAAAGCCCTATCAATGAGCCCCGCCAGCTCCTGGCCAAGGATCCTTTTTCCCCTAAAGGATAGGGACCCGTCTACGGCCATCAGACCAGGTGCTGAATAAACTGCCCCATGGTCGAAAAACCCAAGATCTCTGCGTTGGCACCAGCCCCGGAGCCACGTGTTTAACAGGTGGGCTTTCCTGGTCCTCTCCGTACCCCTCCCTGTCACCGTAGGGATGGACGTAAGCACTACCTGCACTCCCGCTCCGTCCACTAACCGTCCCAGCCCCCTAAAGTCTCTTTTGATTGCCTTCAGGCTTCTGTCTTCAATGTCGTCACTGCCCGCCTGGACTATCAGAAGAGGATAATAATCAGAGGGGCGTACCAGGTTGGGAAGCTTCCTGGCAATGTCCCTGACCCTGGCCCCAGGGAGGCAGCAGACTTCCCTATGGGTAGGGTCAGGCCGACAAATAGGGCCCTCTGTTCCCCTAAGGATAGAGTCTCCCACAACAATCACCCTTCTTTCTTTCTTGATGGAGGCAGTCCTGAGGCATGGAGTCGACCTCCTCGCCCTAGGCATCCTCCTGGGAACACTTTCTACCTCTTCCTCAGTTGCTGTTGATCTCTCAGTCTCCAGGGCCTCAAACCTGTTGTGTAAGGGCACCTGGGAAGGTGGGGCCGGAAGGGGAGGGCATCGCCTGCCATGTCGAGCAGGGACCTGTCTCCATTCCTCCTCAACTCCCAGATCCCCTCCCTCTGCCCGACGGCGACAAGGCAGGGGCTCCACCCCCATTTGGGGTGTCTCAGCCCGGTACATCTCCTTGAGGCCCTGCAGGGAGTTACTCCACAAGTCTATCTCCCGCTCACACTCCCTGATGGCCCTCAACCTCTCCACCTCCTCCTTGAGCTCCGCCACCATGCGGATCAGGTCATCCACCTGCTCGCACCTCACGCACGCAGCGTCTCTGCCTCCCGCCGATGGCAGCAGCAGGCTCTGACCCTCCCTGCATCCGGTGACCTGAACCGCTGCATTCTTTAACGGGCAGTCGGTCTGGGTGTGTACCGACCTCCTGGAGAGCCCACCGTGCCTGGTGGAGACCATTATCGCCTAGCTAACGACTGTCGTTAAGAGGTGTTCGTGTGGGCAGGCGATTGCTCTCCGCCCTGCCTGCGCGAACTGCCGCGCTAACTGCCGCGCCACTCCCCTCTGAGGCGCCACGCCCTGTTTGCCCGTCCTGGTCGCCGCGCTCCTGGTCGCTCGCGCATTGTAATATACATTATAATGTATCCAAAAATATTCCAGAGCTTCTGCAGTTTGGGGTAATTATATATATATACAAATATATTTGTGTTAGTGGAAGAAGTAGCTGGACCATCTTTAGATATCTTTGGTCCATTCCCAGAACATGTATAAAATAGGCAGCTATTATTAACTTCTCATAATTTGTAATTCAGCCTCATTACTCTTATAGAACAGCTCTCTGTGTAGCATCCTATTTATACCGTGTCACTCACCTTTGACTTTCATCAAGTTGACTATAAGTATCAGTATTTTTTTAACTATGGTCTAGAAAGCATAATTAGGAAATGGACTAGACCTGTTGTTTATCTCATGCTGTTGATTAAGTATGCTTTTAAAAGCAGTGTAATTTGCTTGTTCTTTTTAGAGGAATTCTCACCCCCACAGAAGAGGTCATCCAAGGTAAATGTTGTCAGTGACACTTGGCTTGCCATGATTAAAATATCTAGGTTACAGAGCCATGTAATGAGGGCTGTTTGCTTATTTTTAGAACAGTCAGTTGACATTAAACAGTAGAAGCTTTGGTAACAAATTGGCTTAATGCTGCTAGAGAGACTACAGATATCAGCATCCACTGTACATTTGAACCCATAAGACTTCATAGCTACTGTTTGTTATTTGGCAACACATATTCTCAAAAAAAACTCCTCACACACAGAGAACAGGGAGCTACTGATGTATTGTAGGAAATAATATCACAATGTTTCATTTATTTATTTATTTGTTTGTCTTTTTTGTTTCCAAATAAAAACCCTACGTAGTTTCTAGCTGAAAAGCAGTGCATCTGAGCTGGCAGTGTTATTTGTTATTATTGCTGTATGTCACCATTTAAGTGAAGACAATGAACACTGAGAAAACATTATGCTTCTCTCCTCTCCTCCCCCTCCCTCAAAAAAAAAAAAAAAAAAAAAAAAGCTCGCAGAAAATACTAAGAAATGGTATTTTAATTGGCTTGACCTCTAAAGTGATTAAATAATTATGAAACCTCTTCTGTTTAACAACTGCTTGAAGTATTTTATATTCGTTCCTCAAAGTGCAGCAGTTTCCAGCTAGTAGCAGTGTGATTGATTTTTCCACATCAGATACAATGTTATGGTCTATTGTTTCCATAGCAAACCTATAGCATTTGTCTTCAAATTCCAGCTGCAGTCCTGCACTACCCAGTGATACTTTATGTGACCACATCCTTCCATTACAAGTATGAGTGGATTAATATTGATTTTTTCCTCTTGTCCAAGACTGAAGGTCCATCTTAACAACAATAAATTACACAACTGAAACATGAGGATAAGCTTGCTCTTCCTTTGGTCTTCTTGGCCAGGATTATTACTTTGTCTCTAAACCAATTTCTAATGTTTTTAACCCATTATAAGGCTGAAGGTTGTGCTTAGATTTAAACACTTGTTTGGGTTATGTTGCCAATAACAATTCAGCATTTCCAGTATCCCTGGAGACCTTGGTTACAGCAACAGCTCTTTACTCAGAAGTTGGCAAGAGTGTTCTAATATAGTTTCTGTACAGCATGGTTCAGACATAACATATTGAAGAAACACAAGACAGCATGGCTACCAGATTCTGGGGATCTACAACTTGCTCAGAAAGAAAATGAAATAACAGCAGGAATGGAGAAGGTAACAGGACAATATTGAATAGCGGAAATATTTCTGGAAATGTAAGGGAATACTGAATTAATGAGATATATTTTATGAGTAGTGATCAGGTAAGCACTATATGTGATGATGTTGTCAAAGGCCCCTACTCGGGTACAATTTCTCACCATTTCTGAAATAAACTGAAATACCAAATTCTTCCCTGGGTTCTGCATGCTCAACAGTGGTGGTACTGTGGCACAAGTGGGTCACCCCAGTTCTTCTGGGCAATGTTTCACAAATAATTTGTGTGTATGTGTGTTTTGTTTGTTTGTTTGGGGTATTTTTGCAGCTGGAAAGTAATTTCTGGTGTGCTCTTTGTGGATATAGGCTTTCTAGTCTGACAGAAGCACGTGTTGTAATCCTTGAAACAGTAATATGTGGGAACTAAACCCAGTGTAGAAAGAGGCCTGGCAGCACCTGTGGAAGCAAACTGGGCTTTGGGGAGGTGAATATGGGGGTTCATAAAGGAGTGGTAGTGAGGTAGACCTTGCCCTTCATGGTGGGAACCTACTTGGCTGGTGAGACCCGGGCCACCAGCAGCTGCTCCCCACTGACCTCTCTTCTACAGAAGCATGGAAAACTCCACGCTGCTGGGGAGCAGACACAGCTTCTGGGCTGCAGAGAAATTGTGTGGCAAGGCTGGGGTCTCCCTGCAGCCCCGGGCTCTCCTTGGGGTGTGTCATGCCAGGAATGTTCCATCCTCTCTGGCAGGCCTGCATCAGCTGCTTTCTTTGCAGCAGTTTGGACATCATGCATTGGGTACAATCCAAGTAGCACCCAAGCAGGCCTTTTATACTGCTGTATTTAATTGCCAATTGGCTGTGGTCAACACTAAAAAAAAAAAAAAAAGTCATACCTAGACTGAAATTTTGCTCAGGCTTCACTGTTGTGCTATCAGTTCAGCACTCCTGCATCTATTTATGCCAATTTCTTTTGGTGGCATTTGATATTTGCAGCTTAGAGAGTACTCACTAAGGGAGAACTTTTCCAAGTAATTCTTAATAAATTGAAATGCTTCTGTTTAGAAAAGTTGTAGAAATAGGCAAATAGAGATCGTCTTGACAGCTATGTACTTTTAGAGCTATAGCTGCATGCTGGGAAGGTGCCTTTCATTGGCTGGAGCTGATAAGTCTCAGCTACAAATGTCTGTAATAAAATATGAACAACAGAGTTATTAATCTTTATTCAAATTCTAGCTGTTAGGAAAAAAAAAGTGTGTGCAATCATGAGATGGGAAGAGATGTAGTTAATTTTTTTGCCCAAAAGCATGAGCCATACGATTCCTAGAAAAACAAAACAAAACAAAAAAACAAAAACAGACTGCATGTTAATTGCTGCAGAAGTACCTGAATAATAATAATAAAAAAATAAAAATAAAATACTGTTTTTATGTAAGTGTATCAGCCTAGGTGTATCTTCAGCTTTGTAGAAGACAGTCCTGAATCTTTCTCTTTTCCTGAAAGTCTTTTAAAGCAGTTAGATAGCTTAGACAGACTTTGCACTAGCTGAGAATGCACTTGTAGTGGGCTTGGAGTTCAAGCTGGTTTAATGTCTGCATCCCACCTCAGCCATATCTACTTTCACTGACAGATGAGAAAAGGAAGGAGTAATTAAGGGGAAGTTACCACCAATACGAAGGGATGAAGAATTCTGTCTTCGTGAGCATGCAAGTAGACATATTTTCTAACAAAGATCACTTTGTATAAAATTGACATGATAACAGTATTCTTAATGTAGTAAAGATTTAAATTACACTCCAAGCAAACAATTTTTACTACAATTTATTTGGTGTGTTTATACTCTGGTTTTATTCACAAATTATTTGAAAATGATTTTTTTCTTTATTTTTTCTTTGGAATTGTTTGACAGTGCTCTATGTGAAGAAACTTCATTCAATGAATCTCATGCAAATATTTGACTGTGATCAATTTGATGTACATGTTATACAGATGGCTGGCTACCTTTATGTCCAAATGCAGTCTTCTGAGCTACAGAGGGAGGCAAGTTCTTTCATTTTAACAGGAAAAAGCTAATCTATTTTTTCCCTTTCCCTTTCCCTTTCCCTTTCCCTTTCCCTTTCCCTTTCC
>NW_023309153.1:13575-16070 GCF_011077185.1 Oxyura jamaicensis
CCTTTCCCTTTCCCTTTCCCTTTCCCTTTCCCTTTCCCTTTCCCTTTTTTTCCCTTTTCCTTTCTCTTTCCCTTCTTTTTTGTTTCCTTTTCCTTCCTTTTCATTTCTACTTTTCCTTCCTCTTCCCCTTCCTATCAGTTTCTTTTTTTTTTTTTTCCTTTTGATCCTTTTTCCTTTATCTTTATTTATTTATTTATTTACTTTAACTCTTCATCATGCTGCTTGACGATGCTTTGTTCTAATGGGAAAGAGTTAGCAGACATTCTTCACACTAAATTAAAACATGATATTTTAAAATATACATGTATATATTTTCTAGTGGAAAAAAGGCTGTGTATATTCATATTTTCATGATTTAAAAACTTATTGCTGATTGACAGGATTAAAACATATGACAATGAACTGCAATTGAGTTACTAAGTTTGTTTAAAAAAAATGTAGCTTGTGTAAGTCAATTTTGGTGGAAAACCCCTTTTTTTTTGGTTAAGCCTATAGATGTATTTAGGAAAAAAATCATGATATTTGGGGTAAAAATACTCTTTTCCAGGTTACAAAAGTTTATAGAATGATTCTTGATAGAACCTCGACAGCTTCTTTAAGAGAGAATGGCTGGTACTAGTAGTTTCCCAGGGAGGATGAAAATGCCTTCAAGTCTTTTTATTATTATTATTATTATTTTATTTATTTATTTATTTTCCTCCAAAGTACTTCTCTGTATTTACTACAAATACAGTTATTATTCTCTTCCCTGTAGTACCACAGAGTGATTCTAAACTTGATTACTACACAAATCATTCCAAAGCAGGAGTTTGAAAAGTGATTCAGTTATAACATACTGAAACATAATTAAGAGATCATTGATAACAGTTTATATTTAGCCAATTAGAAAATATTTTTGTCCTCAGCATTACTAAATGTTTTACGTATTATTTTGTTTCATAAATTACTTTTATCAGTAGCTTTTTTTTTTTTTTTTTTTTTTTTTCTTTTTAAGCACTATCCTGTATAGAAACTAATTTCATAATCACAATTTCACAGTCGGTCCAACTGTTTTTACTGATATACTTGTTTTTAAAAAAGATTAAAACAATAGTACATCAGGTACAGTTATATGTTTTTCTAAGTCTCTTTACAGTCTTCAACATGTGAAAACCACAAGGCTGGAGTGGATGAGGTGAACGCTGGTGCTAAAGGTGAGTGTGGAGACTCCCTATACAAACACAGATATGATCTGTTGGGTTTTAAAGAGGAGCAGTCTGTGCTCCATTTTCAACCAGAGAAAAAAATGTGAAGGCTTATTACATCCATCTCCCTTGATTCTCTGTCCTTGCACATCAATCAGACATAGCCAAACCAAAAATCTATTCTGTCAGTAGCACTGAACTGGAACTTGTCGGGGTCTGAACAGGTAAACCTAAGTGTGAACTTGTACTGCGCTTAGAGTTGGAAGGGTGTTAATCTTTAAGGTTCACATGTAAAATGATAAAACTAGATAATTTCTACTAAATTCTGCTTTGAATTTGGAGATATATTTTGAAAGCAAAGCTTATAATATTTTAAACCCATACATTCTGAACTTCAACCCTTAATCTATCTGATCAATAAGCACTTAGAAGAAGCAAAACACAAGTTCAGTCTAGCTACTTATCTCTGTAAAGTTTATGGAACTGATTATTTCTATATTGCCTAGAAGTTAAAAGTTGAATCCTGCATTTGTATGCTCTGGGTAAAAATGGATAAACTTTTTTGTTTGTTTGTTTGTTTTTTTGTTGTTTTGTTTGTTTGTTTTTGTTTTTGTTTGCTTGTATTGTTTTGTTTTGTTTTTGTTTTTCCTACCCATGAAAGGATAGTAAAAGAGTTATTATAAAGGTAAGGCTGTTCTTTGTAGGTGCTGTGGTTTAACCCGGCTGACAGCTAAACACCACACAGCCGTTCGCTCACTCTCCCCCCTCCCTCTCTGGGATGGGGGAGAGAAATGGGAAAGTGAAGCCTGTGGGTTGAGATAAAGACAGATTATTAAAATAGGAAATAATAATAATAATAGTAATAATGATTATAGTGTGTCCAAAACAAGTGATGCACAATGCAATTGCTCACCACCCGCTGACCTATGCCCAGCCTATCCCCGAGCAGTTGGCCCCCCACCCCGGCTAGCCACCCCTATATGTTGTTTAGCATGACATCAGATGGTGTGGAATACGCCTTTGGCCAATTTGCATCAGCTGTCCTGGGTCTGTCCCCTCCCAGCTCTTGCTGCACCCCCAGCCTGCCCGCTGGCAGGACAGAGCGAGAAGCTGAAAAGCCCTTGGCTTACTGTAAGCATTGCTCTGCAACAATTAAAACATCAGCATGTTATCAGCACTCTTCTCATCGTAATCTAAAACATAGCACCCTACCAGCTACTAGGAAGAAAAGTAACTCTGTCCTAACTGAAACCACAGTAGGATTTCACAGCATCACAGAATAGTCTAGGTTAGAAGAGACCTCCAAGATCA
>NW_023309154.1:0-1063 GCF_011077185.1 Oxyura jamaicensis
ATGTGATCTTGGAAGTCTTTTCCTTCTTTAATGGTTCAATGATTCTGCTGGAAAATATAGTGGTGAGCTTCTCTTTTGCCTTTTCCGTGAAACTTATTATCTTTTAGTGACATTAGTCTTATGAACCAAATAATGCTCCTAGATAAGTTGGTAGATAAACTAGAATTGAGAGTCGCAAGGTGTTTTGTTTGTTTTGTTTTTTTGTTTTTTTTTTTAATGTGACTGCAAAGGAACTTCCCAAGGGGCACTGCTGTCACAGAGTAAGTGTAAACTCTAAGAGAAAAGCTAGAAGGTCAGGAAGAAGAGAAGACATAAAGAGAGATTGTCCTCGTCTCCAGACTTTTTTTCTGTTCCAATAAGGAAATAAAAAGTCCATTCCAGATGTCCTGCCAGCCCCTAGCTATAACTTTTACCTTGGGTTCATGTCCTAAGTGACATATTGCTGGAACTGCCTGTGATTGCAGAGCTCTTAGACCAGACAAGTACTTTATTCACTTCCCTGTGTGATGATGTTTGCCTCCAGGAGGAAAGACCAAAGGGATACTGAATTGTTCTTAATTAGTTGTATACCATGCACTGCAGGTTCTCCAACAGCTGTTATACACTGAAGAAATGTGTAGCTGAGGTCAGTTAACATTATTAACATTTTCTCATGACACTGAACATTAAGATGAGACACCTTGAAGCAGTCAAGATAACAAGAGGTCAGAGTGGATAAAATAAATTATAAAATTGCCACCATGTTATCCCCTTCGGTGATACATATTGTAACTTGTACAACAGATATTTAGTTATCAAGAACCTACTGCACAAAAACATCACATATGTTGCAAAAACATTGCAGTGGTATTATTATTATTTGGTTATTATATGGCAAAAAAAAAAAAAAAAAAAAAGCCTTCTGCAAATTCAAGTCCTAAATTGTGAGCTGTGACACTCATCTCACATAGATTTCCTGTGAGACAGAGCTTAGAGCAGCTTTTTAGTTAAACATTTTCTGAAGAAATTGGTTGAGTCTTTCCTTTCCTTTCCTTTCCTTTCCTTTCCTTTCCTTTCCTTTCCT
>NW_023309154.1:1073-4201 GCF_011077185.1 Oxyura jamaicensis
TCCTTTCCTTTCCTTTCCTTTCCTTTCCTTTCCTTTCCTTTCCTTTCTTTTCCTTTCCTTTCCTTTCCACTTGGATCTATTGTAAAGGAGTGAGTTATATTGAGAAATTGTAGTAATGATAAAAGGAGATCATTTGGGGCACCTTCTGTAGTCTGAATGCAAAAACATTGAACAGTGACTGCACAAAGATATGAAGATTTGCCAGAGAATTTTTATGGTTGTTCTTGTTGTTGTTGTTGTTTTTAATTACCCACTCCACCAAGATCCTGGTTTGCAAATGGCTTTTATATGCTATCAGTATGTAAGAGTCTCAGTTCCCTATTTTGAAAAAAAACTCTAAATTCTAGTTTATAGTCTCAAACTGCTTTTTTTCTTTTCTTTTTTTTTTTTTTTAATCTTCTAACTACTGCTTAATGCCAACACGACAGAAGATATATATATCTATATATCTGATATTGGAAAGATGATGGGGAAGTAGGGGAACACTTTTGCATGTGATGGGGAACACTTTTGCATGTTGCCTGTGGTTTCCACACTTCTCTGCCAAGAACCATCCTTTATAGCAACCTGACATTAAAATGTTATGCATTCCATGTAATCCTTGATATCAACAGTTTTCAGTTCTTAATGTTTTAACACAAAAAACAATGGTTATCATACTTGTATAAATACATATGATGTCCATAATTCACCACTGCCAGGAAGGATACTTAAACGTCTGTAAAGGCATAGGCCTTGTCCTGTTCTGAGTGATGTTAACATGGCTAGACAACGCAATTTTAGATGGGTGCAGAGGCAAAATCACGTTTCAAAGAATGACCTTTGATCTTTTTTTTTTTTCTTTTTTTTTTTTGCAGCTGATCAAAGAGAAAATATATATTTTCAGTTGTTCTAGGATCTAAATATAATTCATTGTAGAAACAGTTTCATATTTTCACTGTTTGTAAATTTTTCCTACAGTAAAAATTGTGGACTGTATTTCATTTTTACCATGGACTTTACTGGCAGGACAAGGTGTAATGTTTTTAAACTAAAAGAGAGTAGATTTACATTAGGAATATTGAAAAAACTCTTTACCATATGGGTGGTGAGACACTGGAACAAGTTAGCCAGAGAAGTTGGGGAAGTGTTCAGTTTTGGGTTGAATGGGGCTTTAAGCAACGTGATCTAGGAGAAGATGTTTCTACCAATGGCATGGGGATTTGGAACTAGACAATTTTTAAAGAACCCTGCCAAAATAAACCATTCTATGATTCTGTCATTCTATGATTCTTTGACTGTGAAGACCAAACATTTAAGTGCTATCACTGACTATATGTTCTTAACACCAAATTCAGTCAGATCCTTGGTGTGAACTTGCAAGTTCCATTTAAATATGAAACAAGGTGCATGATTACAGGATCTGACATGCTTTTATGATTTTTTTACCGCTAATCCGTCAGCATAAGAAATAAGAGCAGTGGTTCTCTAAGACTAGTTAAGTCTAAGAAGTAAACAATATTTTACAGTTTGATTCTTATCTAGGACAGAATGTAAATTTGTGGAATATTTGTATGTTTTGCAGTATGCAGTAGTTCAATCTGTGATAAATGATTAAGTCCCAAATAGGATTTTTGTGATTTATTAAGCGAATAGAGGCAAGCAAACAGCGCTGGGTGCACCGGGAGTCTCTGCTCTACCAGGACGCACACCTGTTACATCAGGTGTCTGATTTTTATGCTCCTAGACTAATACATATTCATCACTATTCCTAGAAAAGGCGGGGTTATTATAATTAGTTCCCAGAATCCAAACCCTCTCTGGACACATGCGTAGCAGTCTCTGGTGGTCTTCCTGGGGGTCTCTTGTGCTGAAGGCTCGTAGTCTTCCTCCCAGGCTTTGTCCTTCGGTCGTCCTTCAACTCCCCCTTTCTCCTTATTTGGTGGATCTCTTTGCTGGTTATCAGAGGCTTGCACAGCGTCCCATGCAAAAGTCTGCAGTTTCCTAAAAAAAACTCCTTGGTCCTCTTATCTCCCAGACTAGAGTCTCAATGTTCGCCCTTCAAACCCTCTATTTACACAAATTGCTGGATCGTTCCTTTGCATGATAAAAGAACTATGTACACTAATCACTCTGTTTTTCTTAAATAGGAGCTTATATTTCATCATGCGGCCCTAGCATTGTTCCATACTGACACGAATCAAATAAACACATTTCACAAATCCAAAACTTTTCAAAGTACCTGTAACAAAATTCAGAGGGTCGTGATGTACTTATTATTATATTTGTTAAAAATAAAAACTAAGTAGTGGGTTGCTTCTACTTTAATTCTAGCACAGAACACATAGCCAAAACAGACTTCCAGATTTCTTTATACAATTGCTTTGAGAACTTTCATGAGGACTGTTTAAAACAAAAACAAACAAACAAATCTCAATATACTGGAGAAGTCACAGTATTGCAACAAACATTGAACGACCATAACCAAATTTCAGTATACGTTGCAATAAGTCAGGTGAAGTCCTGGGTGACTGGAAAAAGGGAAACATGACTCCCATTTTTTTAAAAAAAAAAGTAGAAAAGAGAACACAGGGAACCAAAGACTGATGAGCCTCACCTTTGTGCCTGGCGAGATCATGAAAAAGAGACTCCTGGAAGCAAAGTCAAGACACACGACAGAGAGGTCATCCAAGACAGACAGCATAGATTCACTAAGGGTAAATCATACCTGACCAATCTGGTGGCCTTCTGTAATGGAGTGACTGCATCAATTGACAAGGGAAGACTGACCTATGTTATCTGCCTGGGCTTCTGTAATGCCTTTGACGTGGTTCCATATGACATCCTGATTTCCAAATAAGAGAGAGATGAATTTGAAAGGTGGACCATTCAATGGATAAGGAATTGGCTTGAAGGCCACACCTAGAGAGTGGTGGTCAATGCCTCTATGTCCAAGTGGAGGCTTGTGACAAGTGGCATCCCTCAGAAGTTTGTCCTGGGACAAGTACTACTTAATATCTTTATCAATGACATAGAGAGTGGAATTTCATGCACCCTCAGCAAGTTCACTGATGACACGAAGATGAGTAGTGCAGTAGATCACAGAATCATTGAACCATTAAAGAAGGAAAAGACTTCCAAGATCACAT
>NW_023309155.1:0-349 GCF_011077185.1 Oxyura jamaicensis
GGGGGGGGTCCTATAGGGGTCCATGAAGGGTCTGTGATATAAGGGGGTCACCGTAGGGGTTTATGGGGTCCTGCCCCCTGTGCCGTGGCCGTATAGGATTTTGCGAGGGGATTTTCGCACAATTTTTGGGCAGCCGACCAGGATTTGAGTGACTTTCATGTTTTTTTTGAATCCCACAGGCTGCGGGCATCCCGCGTGCTGCTGGTGGGGCTGAAGGGGCTGGGGGCGGAGGTGGCCAAAAACCTCATCCTGGCTGGGGTCAAGGCACTGACCCTGCTGGACCACCACCAGGTGAGCACAGCCCCCTTGTGTCGGCCTGTTTTTTGGGGGGAATGGTTTCTTTCTGGGG
>NW_023309155.1:449-2301 GCF_011077185.1 Oxyura jamaicensis
TTTGGGGAAAATAATCTTTTTGGGGGGTTGAGTGGTCCTTTTTGGGGGGCTGAATAATCTTTTTTGGGGGGCAAAATAGTTTCGGGGGGGGGCGGGGGGCAAAGGATCTCCTTTATGGGGGGGAGGGCAGGCATCCTGTTTGGGGCAAAACCTTTCTGTTTCAGCACCCAAACCTGGTGCTTCCCACGATTTCCCCACGGGCGGTTGAATTTTGGGGCTTCCTTGCCCCAATTCGGGTCTTGGGGCCACCTCAGGTGCCGGCTTTCTGCCCGTTTTCTCCCCGTTTTAGGTCTCCCCGGAGGACACTGGGGCCCAATTCCTCATCCCCGCCGGCTCCTTGGGGCGCAACCGCGCCGAGGCCTCGCTGGAGCGGGCGCAGAACCTCAACCCCATGGTGGCCGTCAAGGCCGACCCTGAGAGCGTGGAGAGCAAACCCGAGGAGTTCTTCACCCACTTTGACGCCGTGAGTGTGCAAAAAGGGGGCAAAAAAGGGAAAAACTGGGGTCGGGGCGCAGCCTGAGGGATCGCGGCATGGCACTGCCGCTGGAGGAGCAGAGCCCGAGGGTGGCACCATCCCTGGGGATGCGTCCTGCTCAGTTTTGCCCCCCAGGAAGGATTTTTCCCACCTCAAGGAAGGATCCCCCCCCTCACCCCCCCCGGAAGGTTTTTACCCTCTCTAGGAAGGATTTTCACCCCCCAGGAAAGATTATTTTCTCCCGTTTAGGAAGGATTTTTGCCTCCCTGGGAGGTATTTTTGCCCCGTTTACAAAAGATTCCTCCCCCCCCTCCCAGGAAACTTTGTACCTCTTTTGGTGAAGGATCCCTCCCGGAAGGTTTTTTGCCCCCCCCAGGTGTGCCTGACGTGCTGCTCCCGCGACGTGATGGTGCGTGTTGACCAGATCTGCCACAAGCACGGCGTCAAGTTCTTCACTGGCGATGTGTTTGGCTACCATGGCTACATGTTTGCCGACCTGGGCGAGCACGAGTTTGTCGAGTGAGATGAGCCTCCTTCAGCCCCAATTTTGTCCCTTTTCACCTCAAATCCCGCCAACAAGACACTCTGGGAAGCTCTGGAATCCCAAAATCGCTATTTTTTTTTGAACCCAGGGAGAAAACCAAAGTGGCCAAAGCCAGCCCGGCCGTGGAAGATGGCCCCGACACCAAAAAAGCCAAGCTGGACCCCTCGGAGACCACCATGGTGAAGAAGGTGGGGGAGCCCGGACGGCTTTTGAGGGGAAAACAGCCAATTTTGGGGCCGCCACCCCAAAAGGACAGTTTGTTTGTTTTTTTTTCACCCCAAAGCTGGCCAAATTTGGGGTTTTTGGGATGCCGGCGGCATTATTGCCGCGCAGGGCTGCGTCACGACCCCTCTCATCCCCCAGCTCCTCGGGGCCGCTTCCAGAACCTAAAAGACACTTCTTCTCCTCAAACCTCCCCTTCTCCTCCTCTCCTTCTGCTCCTCAAACCTCCCCTTCTCCTCCTCTCCTCGCAGCGGGTCCTCTTCTGCCCACTGAAGGAAGCGCTGAGCGGCGCCGGGGTGGCGTTGAAGCGCGCCGCGCCCGATTATTTCCTCCTCCAAGGTGAGACTGCGCCTTCCAACCCTAAAACCTAGGAACCCTGTCGCGTGGAACAAAAGCCCCGATCCGGAGGTTTTTGGCCCCGTTTTCTCGCAGTGCTGCTGCGGTTCCGCGCGGCCGAGGGCCGGGACCCGGTGCCACAACGTTACGCCGAGGATGCCGAGCGGCTGCTGCGGCATCGCGGGGCCGTGCTAGAGGAGCTGGGCGCCGGGGCCGAGGCGCTGCCGGCCGGCTTCGTTAGGTTGGCTGCTTCATTAATTAGTTGGGGGGGGGGG
>NW_023309155.1:2401-2618 GCF_011077185.1 Oxyura jamaicensis
GGGGGGGGGTTAATTAGTGGATTAAGGAGTTAATTGGTGGAGTAATTGGGGGTGGGGCTGGGGGAAATGGGTCCCGGGTGGGTGGGGTTTGGGGCGGGGGGGGTACTGATGGGATCCCCCCAGTCCTGATGGGATCCCCATAATCCTGATGCCCCCCCCCGGTCCTAATGCCCCCCCCATCTTAACAGCCCCCTCTCCAAACTTGATGCCCCCCCCC
>NW_023309156.1:0-2770 GCF_011077185.1 Oxyura jamaicensis
ACCCTACAGCTCCGTAGAACCCCCCCCCCCAGCCCTATACAAACCCTCCTCTCCCATCCCATAGGAGCACCCCCAGCCCTATGGGAGCCCCCTGCTGACCCTATAGAACCCCCCTCCCAACCCTACAGCCCTATAGGAACCCTCCCAACCCTACAGCCCTATAGGACCCCCCCCAGCCCTACAGAATCCCCACCCCCCACCCCACCGCCACCCTCCCTGTCCCCACGGGACCCCCAGCCCCGGCTCCAAGCATCCCCTCCACGAGGGCCGAGACCCCAAGGGAGCAAACCAAAGACCCTTTATTGTCACCGGGGGGGGGGGAGGTGACCGCCCTGGGGGGGCCACCGCGTCCCCGCCGTCCCTAGGCCTTGGGGTAGTGGCCGCAGACATAGACGCCCTTCCCGTCGTACTCCGAGGTGTGGAGGCAGCGGAGCAAGAAGTGGCCGAGGTCGTGCTTGGAGATGACACGAGAGCCACCGGCGGTGGCACCCACGGACACCGTGTAGTCCCCGGTCAGTGGCTGGTCGTCTGTGTGGGGACGGGGACGCACCACTCAATGTCACTTCACCCAACATCATTGGGATGGTGGCATCTCCATGTAGGGTTGGGGCCACCCAATGGCTCCATGACACCACCCAGTGTCATTGGACCACCCAATGTCACTTCACCCAACGTCAACACAATGGCGGCACGACCACGTAGGGTTGGGGACACCCAATGCCACCACCCAACGTCACCGTGATGGTGTCACCACCCACCCACGCCACGTTGGTGCCACCCAATGCCACCCACCCAGCCGTTTGTCACCGTGACGTGACGGTGGCCCCACCATGACATGTTGAGACCCCCCCCCTCGTCCCCTTGTGTCCCCCCCGTGTCCCCAGGTGTCCCCACGCACCGGCGATGTGCGGTGGCATCACGGCCACGCAGTCCAGCCCTGAGTCCTGCAGCACCCGGTGCATGCGGATGTGGTCCTCAGTCACCGGCAGCAGCCGGGGTGGCACCTTCTGGAGGTCCCACAGCAGGAAGGCTGCGGGGTGGGGACACGGGGACACGAACGGACAATGAGGGGGGGGGTCACCAGGGGGGTGTCCCCAAGGGGGGCCGCAGCACGGGGGGGCGCTCACCGGACAGGCAGGCCACCACCTTGCGGACGCCGTGGGCCTTCATGGCGGCCACGATGTTCTTGGTGCCCTCGGACATGACAGTGGTGGGGCCTGGGGGGGACAGGGTGACAATACTGGGGGGGGGACACGTGGGGAGGGGCACGGGGGTAGTGGGGGAGGGTACGGGGGAGCTGTGGTGCAGTGGGGGGGCATGGGGTGGTGATGGGGACACACGGGGGCAATGGGGACACGGGGGGATGGGGACATGGGGGGCAATAGGGGCACATGGGGACACGTGGGGACAATGAGGACAAAGGGGGGCGATGGGGACACAAGGGACAATGGGGAGGCAGGGGGGCAAGGGGGATGTAAGGGACAATGGGGACACAGGGGGGCAATGGGGACATGGGGGGCAATGGAGACATGTGGGGACAATGGGGACACGGGGGCAATAGGGATGCACAGGGGCAATGGGGACACGGGGGGACACCGGGGACATAGGGGGGCAATGGGGACACGGGGAGCAATGGGGGCACAGGGCTGGTGTCCTTGGGGCACTGGGGACACACGGGGGCAGTGGGGACACAGGGGACAGGGTGTGGGGTCCCATGGTGCAGTGGGGACATGGGAATGGGCCCCCTGGGGACATTGGGGGGGGGGTACAAGGACCCCCAGGGAAATGGGGACACCGGAAGGGGTTCCTTGGGGTAACGGGGATATGGGGGGGGGGGGGCAGGGGCCCCGGGGCCATGGGGGGGTGTCCTTGGGGTAAGGGGGACACAGGGACAGGGTCCTTGGGGTATTGGGGACACGGGGTTGGGGTCCTTGGGCAATAGGGGTGCAGGGACAGGGACCCCCAGGGTAAGAGGGACACAGAGGGGGGGTCCTCATCCGGCTTGGGGACACCGGGGGGGGGTTGGGCAGGGGGTCCCGTACCCAGGTCGTTGCGGGTGCCGAGGATGATGACGACGGCGTCCTGGCCCCGCACGGCCTCGGCCACGTCGGCGGGCTCCAGGACGTCACCCACCACCACCCGGGCTGGGGGGGGGGCCTGGGGGGGCAGGCGCCCGGGGTCCCGCACCAGCACCGTCACCGTGTACCCTGGGGGGGGGGGGAGGGGCGCGACAGCGGGGCCATGACTCAGCATTTCGGGGCGTGACTCAGCACCGCCGCCTCGGCCCCGTAAGCCTATTCCGGGGGAAATAGGGGGGGAAATGGGGGGGGGAATGGGGCTGGGGGGCTGCGTGGGAGCCCTATGGGGTCCTCCCGCCCTATGGCAGCGGTGTCTGCCCCATAGCGGCTCCACATGCCCTATAGGGGCTGTATTTGCTGTGGGTGAGCTGTGTTGCCCCCATAACGGCCCTGTCTGCCCCGTATCAGCTCTGGCAGCCCCATATCGGCTCCGTCTGCCCCATATCGGCTCTGTCCACCCCATATCAGCCCTGCCTGTCCCATACAGGCTCTATCTGCCCCGTACAGACTCCGTCCGCCCTGCAGGGGCTCCCTCTGTCCCCGATGGATGGGCTGTTTCTGCCCCAAAGGGGCTCCCTCTGCCCCATACAGGTTCTACCTGCCCCATACGGGCTCTATTTGCCCCAGCGAACCTCTAACTGCCCCATACAGGTCCCTAATTGCCCCATACAGCCCCTAACTGCCCCATACAG
>NW_023309156.1:2780-2868 GCF_011077185.1 Oxyura jamaicensis
ATACAGGTCCCTAATTGCCCCATACAGCCCCTAACTGCCCCATACAGGTCCCTAATTGCCCCATACAGCCCCTAACTGCCCCATACAG
>NW_023309157.1:0-4773 GCF_011077185.1 Oxyura jamaicensis
AACTTTAGAAAAGGCCGGGGGACAACGGGAGGCGTGGGATGGGGACGGGGGCAAAAGGGGGGGCAGCTGGACACCACAGCCACGTTCCCAGCTCAAAAAAACCCTTTTCTTCCTTTTACTTTCACCTCGCAGGCGAGCTTTTCTGCCCTAAGGTACAGAAGCAATGCATTTATCCCCCCCCCCCCCCCAATCCCAACACATACAGGGGTTTTATATAAAACAATCCCCCCCCTCCCCCCCCAATTAAATACAAAAATAAAGAAAACTCGTTTGCGGGTGGACGCTTCGTTTTCCTACAAGGATTTTGTCCTGGATTCCTACTGAATTTCACCGGCAGAAAGGCAAAAGGCAGCGAAAGGCGATGCCAACGAGATAAAGCAGCCCCCCTGCCACGCAGGGGGGGGGGCTCATCCGAACTGGAATAGGATTTCAGGACAAAACCCGATGCGCTCAGCTTTGCTCTTTGACTTTATTGGTATTAATTTAGCGTGATCTCGGGAGGCAGGCGGTGGCGGGACTCATTTGGTTTTCCTCTCCAGGGCCAGACTATCGTGGAGCTTGGAGACTTCGGGCTCGTAGGCCTCCATCACCAGCGTCCCGTTGGCGTCGAAGAATTTCGCGATGGATTTGGTGAACTCGGCTTCTCTCTGCTGCTTGGTTTTCCCGCTGATGAAAGTCAGCTTCAGGGTGTACTTGTCATCAAACCTGCGGGGAGAGCAGGGAGATCTCAGAGGATTTGCTGATTCTGGCCCAGCCGAGGTAAAGCCAAGGGGGAACCCTTGGTTTTGGCACGGGGAAAGCCCCGAGAGGGGTCCCAGCACCCAGTACCCCACGTGGGCTCTAACACAGGCTTTAATTATCATCGAATATCCCGAATTATAACACAATTAAAGGGTTTGTGTACTTTGTAAGAGATCAGGCTTTCCCTCCCTGTTTCAGAAGAAGCAAAACACGAACAGCTGTGGTAGAGAACTGCTCGGAGCTGCTCCCATTTCAGGGACGGGATCTTGACGGGGTGAAACAGATTTGTAGGCACAAAAATAAGGGAAAATATTTTGGATGATCCTACAAACACGGACGGAAGTAGCGCACAGCAGACTGTCAGGAGCTTCGCTGACCTCTGCTGCTTCTGAGCAACGGCATTTCATGGCAAATATTAACCACGGCCTGCCCGGGAAGCAGCAAAGAGCAGTAGCCAGCGCTGAAAGCTCACGTCCCCGGCGCTGCGACACCGGTCTTTTCCCCCATTTTGTTTGAAGTTAACCAAAACGCAGCTTTCCTGCCCCGCCGTGGAGCCCGCGGTAACTACAGGCAAACGGAAGCTGCCGGAGCACCGGTACCGTTTGAGACTGGAGGAGAGCTGCCACACGTCGTCGGGGTCCATCCCCGCCGGGTCTTTTCTGTGAGCTACCAGGAAAATACTCTTCTCTTTGTAGGAGGTGTAGATGGTCAGGATCCCCATCATCACAAAATACGTTCGGGGAGGTTAAGGAGAGCGAGATGCTGAAAACAGGCAAGGAAGGAGCTGGGGTCCCCTGAGCCGGCGCCATTTAACCACCTCTCGTGGCGTTATCGTTCCCGGCCAGCTGCTTGGCTGACACCCCACGAGCACGGGAAGCTGAGTAATGATCGGGGCGCTTTCTCGGGATCTTTGCGCTGGGACAAGAGCCCTAACTTGTGGCTGGAAGCGGTGGGGAAAGCGAGAACCCGCTCCGTGCTTTCAGGAACGAGATTTCTGGGCCAGCTGACCGGGTTTCACTGACCCTGACCCCCGTGTAGACGCAAACCCGCTCCAGCAGTGCCACGTTAGAAGCATTACTACCAGGAGGTTTTGGTATTTCAGGGTTAACTCTTACAGCAGAGCTGGTTCGAAGCATTTCAACCCCAATTCTAAGGGGTTCTAAGCATTGAAACCCTCAGCTCAGCGTCTGCTCCTCTCTGACAGAGGCGCTGGCAAGAATTACCCCCGCTCCACCTTCCACTCGCGGTAGCCGAGCTGTTGTACAAGGGGAGGACAGAGGTTTCTGTAGCCACGCTACAAACAGAACTAAAAAAAAAAAAAAACACATAAAAACCCAAACCCCGAAGCTTTTAAGGGCTGATTTCCAGTTTAGGAGACGCGGTCAGTGCAGCCAGGGGGTGATTCAGCTGCCCAGGAGGCTGCTGCGTGCTTCAGGGCGAGCTGAATTGCTGCCCAGGCTCTGCTCTAGGGGCAGTTTGCATCCCCACCTCACGCCCATCACCTGAATTTAAGCGTGTGACAAGCAGATGACAAGCACCCAGACAGGCACGTGGAGAAGGGTTGGGAAGCAGCTGACCGCCACGCTGCAGGCAGCAAGATCCCCGCGTGCCTGAGAACGGGAAAACCGAGAAGGGTTCGTGGGGAAAATAAAAACCCTTCCGGTGCAAACTGCACAGCGTCACAGAATCGGAGGGGTTGGAAGGGACCTCAGGAGATCATCGCGTCCAAGCCGCCTGCCTGGATCGGACTCGAATTCGGAGCTGGACTCGATAATCCTCAGGGGTCCCTTCCCGCTTGGGATGTTCTGGGATTCTCAACGGGACGAGGCAGGTGAAGGATATGATACGACACAAAAGGCAAGGACCGGCTTGGATTCGGGGAAGGGGTGCAGGTAATCCCAGATGAGAGCGACGATCGCGAAGAGACACGAGATGGTGCAGATGACGAGGCGGCCGTCGATCAGGCGGAAGTTCTCGACGTATTTGTACTTCTCCAGGAGGACCTGGGGGAGAATCGTGCAGCTGGGTTTACCTTGTGCTGCGCAATACCTTTTGCAAACTGCTTCTGCAAGGGCTTTGGACAAAGCGACCTATTTGGCACGGGTGAGCTGAGCAGAAACCTTGTGCGTAATTAATATCTCCTCGGCCACCACGGGCACGGTCACTACTCCAGGCACAAATGCTGCTTTAGCCAAATCAGACCCACGGGAATCGAGAAACAAGCGACAGAATTAGCTGGGTACAGGCACTTCATGACCAAAACCTGTTTAAGGAGTTCTTAAGCTAAATACAAAGCCCAAGGAAACAGCTCGGGACAGAGGATTCCCCTAAAATAAATTCAGCTAAAATTAAAAGCCCAACTCCACCAAATTGAACCCAACTCGCTGAAAGCACCCTGCAAGTGGCTGAGGAAGCACGGGAACCGCGGGGAAATCGTCGCGGGCCAATCCCCAAATCCTCGCTGCAGTTTTCCCATCGCTCTGCGTTTGGAAGTTTGGATGTTTCCAAAGGCTCGGGTGTCTCCGAGCGGGGGGAGATCGCCGCGGGACGTTACCTTTTTGGCAGAATCGTCCAAGGAGTTTTTCACGGCCGACCCGTCCCATTTGTCAATTTTCACTGGCTTGTCGTCGATCTTCCACTGCAACGGGAAGAAAAAGGAGTTAGTTGCCCCTGGAGAGCTCGGCACGGGTCAGGGTTGCGTTGAGCACACTTGTTCCTGTCGGGAGCACAAAGGGAAGAGAAAACCCGAAGATCCTGGGGGTGGAAGACAAGAGGAAGACATCAGAGGACCCTCAGCAACCTGGGAATAAGAGACAAAAATAAAGGCACGGCGAACAAAGGAAGCTTCAGGCAGGCCTGAATGGAACAAAACGACTTTGAAGCTCTTCGGTATGCAGACTGACCTCAGGCTGGGCTGCAGAATCAGGCCCTTCGGCAACAGGGAACCCCAGACACAACCTTGCAGGCGCTGAGAGGCCTTCGTTTTCCTCTGGCGTGCATTATTTTTGGAGGCAATTCTGTCTAGCCCAAGTCGGACACGCGAGCCTGAGCCCTTTTTGTTTTCAGCAGCCCGTTACTTCAATGTTTGAATCCTAGATGTTGGCAGAGGCAATTCTCAGCCTCACTCGTGTGATTTCCTGCTCCTGGAGCTCCCCGGGTGGATCGACCAAGTACCTGCCAGAAAAGCTCACGTCCTCGTCTGGAAGTCAACGCAAGTGAAACCATTTTAATGTAAGAGGTAAAACCTGATCTGCTCCCCCCACGTGCGCACCGGGAAAAGCGTCATCATCCCCCGGGATCCCTGGGTGATTACGAGGGGCACGGTAAACGTCACCAAGGGCGGTCTACGAGGGGCAAAAGAAACAGCCAGAAGCATTGAAACGGACAAACAAAGAGCTCTGCTGTCAGGGGATGCTACGAAATACTTCGGGCAGCTGCTGGGTCACAGTTTTCAAGTCACTTCCCAAGGTTAACGCAGCGCACAGGACAACCGAAAGCCAAAGCGTTTTCCAGGAGAGAATACAGCAGAAGTCCTTCAAATGCTTGTGTGTCCTTCTGAATCACCTACAGCAGCTTTATTTCTTGCCCCTTGGAATTCCCAAGGGCAGAAGCATCAAGAGGCAGAGTAGGGAAAGGGAAAAACGCCTGTTTTCTTCTCCCAAGTGGGAAGCTGGAAGCCAAAAACCTCTACGAAACAACACCTGCACCCAACCCGTTACCTCACCCCACGAGGAAATCAAAAAAAGCTTCGGAAAAAACTTTCCGACCCTGCCCTCGCTGCTCCCAGGGGCAGGCTCCGCGTCTGGAAAGGGAGAGGAAGGAAAGACAATGAGCCTGTCCACGGGCAAACCTACTTTGCTTGGCACAACCCTAAAACGCAGAGCTTTTCTGAAACAGAATCACAGAATCCCAGAATAGTCTGGGTTGGAAGAGACCTCCAAGATCACCAAGTCCAACCTCTGACCTAACACTGACAAGTCCTCCACTAAACCATATCCCTGAGCTCTACATCTAAACGTCTTGTAAAGACCT
>NW_023309158.1:0-12172 GCF_011077185.1 Oxyura jamaicensis
TGTAAAAAAATGTGTTTTTTTTTTTTGTTTCTTTTTGGAAGAAAAACATAGACTATGTTGGGAGTCACTAATAGGCACTATATGGCTTTTTTCTACCTGATTTGTTCCACTACCAGAAATAGCCTTGAGCCATAAAAAAAAAAAAAAAATCACATATTAGGTTTTTAATCATAAATTTCAATCTAGTCTGCTTTTGAAAAGGAGCAAGACCTAATCCCACTGGAACACTCTCTGAGGGGATGTAATGTGAAAGTTCTGAACTGAGGAATATGTACAGTCCTTGCAGCTGCAAAGAAGATATTTACTTCTTTAAAACATTCATTGAAAAAAAAAATAATAATAATAATAAAATCTGGGAATTATAGGAATCAGTTTGGTAGCAACAGAGGCAGTTTAGAATCCAGTTGTGTAGGACAGTACTGAAGTATCTAACGGGTGAAGGGAGGATGTTCAAACGTGTATTATTTCATGGCAGGGGACTCAGTATGTTGTGCTTTGTCTTGACTGATAGTCTTTCTGGTCATTTCTTTTTTCTGGAATATAGGGAAAAGATGATATTACCTTATGTAAATTAACTCTTTTAGAAATTACTGGTGAGATGCACTGCATAAATGAAATAATTCTGAAAAACAAAGTAATAATGAAAAGAAGTTCATATAACCTGTGCACAGCAGCCAGCACCTCTGTGATGCTGAAGAGTAGATGATGAGCTATAGGGCCAAACTTCTTTCCTGGTAGAAAATGAACATGCTCTAGGACAGGGACTGCTGCCTTTGATCTCAAAGTGATTCCAAAGAAGTGAAAGTTTCCCTGAAGAGCTTTGTTCAGGCAAACATGTTTCCCATTGTGTTTGTACACTTCTGTTCATTGGAAAACAGTTCTGACCCACATAGCACTTGATATACTCTAGCAAAAGGAAATCTATGATCTTGCTCTTTGGACACTCTATGAAATACCCTAAGGAGCTAGAATAATTAAGATAGCCAAGGTCCTCTACTGAAGGATTTACTAAGTCATCTGGTGAAGAAAGATTTTTATATATATTAAAACTGTATATAAGTCTGATAAGACCAAAATAAAGTGCAAATTAAAAGATATTATTCACACTCTCCAAAAGAGACAACTTATTTATCAGTACTTATGGGCCCACGGCCCCCTTTTTAACATCCAACTGTAATTTTCTACATTTGAGTTGATAATTGATATCTTCTTACCCTAACAAGTATAAAATCTTCCATATCCTCCTCCTTTTTAGTTACTTATTTAACATCTCAAAAAAAAAAAAAAAAAAAAAAAAAAAACTTTTATTCTACATTTATCTGTGGGTTAATATATAAAATTTGCAAAATTATAAACTTACTAGTATTTGTATACCTACTATATTGGAGTCGCATTCTATTCTAAAGTAGATAGAGGTGGATCAAGCAGTTGAGATCCTCTATAGACAGATAGAAGCAGCCTCATATTCACAAGGCCTGGTCCTGATAGAGGATTTCAGCCACTCTGATTATCTGTTGGAAGGACAGCACAGCAAGACATAGGCAATCCAGAAAGTTCCTTGAATGCACTGATGACAACTTCCTCCTCCAAGTGATAGAGGAGCCAGTGAGGAGAGGTGTTATGCTGGACCTCATTCTCACCAACAAGGAGGGGCTGGTGGGGAATGTGAAGCCCAAGGGCAGCCTTGGCTGCAGTGACCATGAAATGGTACAGTTTAGGATCCTGAGGGCAGTGAGGAGGGTGCACAGCAACTTCACTACCCTGGACATTGGGAAAGCAGATGTTGCCCTCTCCAGGGATCTGTTTGGTAGAGTATGATGGGCTCAAAAAAGATGGTTACTATTCAAGGATCACCTACTCCAAACTCAGGAGAGATGCATTCCAAAAAAGAGGAATTCAGGCAAGGAGGCTAGGAGGCCTGCATGGATGAACAAAGAAATTCTGTCCAAACTCTTACACAAAAACAGAGCCTACAGAGGGTGAAAACAAGGACAGATAAAAGGAAGACTAAGGAAATTGTGGGCCCTTTCCAGAAGGAAACTGGAAAGCCTGTTGCTTGGGATATGGAGAAAGCTGAGGTACTCAAATGACATTTTGCCTCAATCTTCACTGGCAAGAGCTCTAGTCAAACAGTTCAATCCCCAGAAAGCAAAGACAGGGGCTGGAAGAATGATGAAGCACTCACTGTAGGAGGACATCAGACCAGTTAAGGAAACTAAAGGAACACAAGACCATAGGGATTGATGAGATACATACACGGGTCCTGAGGGAAATGACAGATGAAGTTGCTAAGCCACTATTCATCGTACTTGAGAAGTTGTGGCAGTCTGGTGAAGTTCCCACTGACTGGTCAAGGGGAAATAGAACCCCCATTTTTAAGAAGGGAAAAAAAAAAGGATGACCTGGGGAAGTACAGGCTGTCAGTCACACCACTGTGTCTGGCAAGATCATGGACAAGATCCTTCTGGAAACTACACTAAAGCGTATGGAAAAAAAGCAGGTGACTCGCGACAGTCAACATGGCTTCATTAAGTGGAGATTGTGCCTGAAAAGTCTGGTGGCCTTCTATGATGGGATTACAGCATTACTGGATAAGGGAAGACCAACTGTCATCCATCATCTACCCAGACTTGTGCAAAGCATTTGACACTATCCTTGTCTCTCTAAATTGGAAAGACATGGATTTGACAGATGGACAGCTTGATGGCAAGAAACTGGCTGGATGGTCACACTCAGAGTTACAGTCAAAGGGCTAAATGTCCAACTGGAGATCAGTAATAAGTGGTGGGCCTCAGGGATCAGTATGGGAACCAGCACTGCTTTACATCTTTGTTGGTGACACAGGTAGTAGGACTAAGTTCATCTTAAGCAAGTTTTCCAGTAACACCAAGCTGTGTGGTGTGGTCGACACACCAGAGGGAAGGGATGGCATCCAGAGGGCCAAGACTAGCTTGACAGGTGGGTCTGTGCAAACCTTGTGAGGTTCAACAAGGCCAAGTGCAAGATCCTGCACCTGAGCCAGGGCAATCCCAAGCACAAATACAGGCTGGATGGAGAATGGATTGAGAGCAGCTCCAAGGAGAAGGACCTGAGGGTGTTGGCTAATGAGAAGATAAGCATGAGGTAGCAATGTGCATTTTCAGCTCAGAAAGATAAATGTATCACTGCATCAAAAGCAGTGTGGCCAGCAGGTCAAGGGAGGCGATTCTCCCCCTCTGCTCTGCTCTTGTGAGATCCCACGAGCGAGTAATGCATTCAGTACTATGAGGATGGTGAGACACTGGACCAGGTTGCTCAGTGACGGTGCGGATGCCCCATCCCTGGAAGTGTTCAAGGCCAGGTTGGATGGGGCTTTGAGCAATGTTGTCTAGCGGGATGTGTCCCTGACCATGGCAGGGCAGGTTGGAACTAGGTGATCTTTATGGTCCATTCCAACCCAAACCATTCTGTGATTCTATAAGTAGTAGGAGAATCTCTCTGTGCTTAGGCTACCAAGTTCCACATACTTTGTTCAGTGGGTTATAGGTGGGGTTTCCTCCATTTCTATCATTCCATATCTGTATTCACCTATCTACTAAGCTGCAAGATTTAGTTTATTCTTCACCTTGTAAGATGCAATGAATACTTACCTGCCAGCATATGGAAAAGAAACTAATTTCCATTCTTTCTTGCAGTGAGTTGTATTCACTAGTATTATTTACTCTTTAATGCAATTGTAATAATAATTTTACTGTTTTACTTCTGTGTTCTACAAACAAGTCAACTTGTTATTGTTTCGGTCCAGATTTTTTGGGTTGGGATTTAATGGTAGCTTTTAGTGTTTATATGAAGAGTGCATGACTGACAAAGTTGAATAAATAGACTATATCTAAATAATAATGTGATACTGGCATGGAATTCAAAGTAGAAAAGTTTTTTGTTTGTTTGTTTGTTTGTTTTTTATCTTTGCATTAACTTTCTAGATGTTGTCACTCTGTGGCTGCTGCATATCAACATACTACCTGGTGGTGCTGAAAATGTTAAGAAAATACTGGCAGAAAGGTGATACTTTTTTTTTTTTTTTTTTTTTTTTTTTTTCTCAGAGCTTCATCTAGTAGGTATTCTGTGGGCATGAAACAAGGTGAAATATCTCTGAGTACCACAGAAAAAGAGAAACTTAATCTGTCCTATACAGATATAAACTTCCCCAGATCTAAACCCCTGAAAATGGGCTTGAGCCATCTCTCTGAAGAGTCACATTTATTTCTGAGTTGTAGATATATTTCTTTAATTATGATTATAAATAAAATCTGCATTATTGTTCTCAATTCAACAAATGAAGAAAGACAATTTTCTATCTGAAGAATCATCTGTATTTGCGGTAACCACAAAGGACAAAATAGATTATTTTGTTCATTATCTACATATATTTAAATAAATAAATAAATAAAGTAGATAGTATAACACAGTCAGAAATAACTTAAAACCATAACAAAAATATTTAGTGTGGACTATGTTCTTGTTTTGATGGTGTATTCAGAAAAAGAAAATGTAGACATCTTCTTACTTCAAGACTCCTGAGGTGCTCTGATGACAAATTAGTGCAGTAATGCAGATCCACAGATGTAATGAAAGTTTTTTTACAGATGATTTTACAACACAATGAATGGTTATTTACTAATTGCTGTATTTGTAAGTAATTGTTCAGATGTTCTGATTCTGTTCTTGTTTCATAAATAACACCTATGGCTGTAAGTATGTAATGTTCATCAACAGTGATAGAAAAATCATAGAATCATAGAATCATAGAATATTCTGAGTTGGAAGGGACCCTTAAGGATCATCAAGTCCAACTCTTGACACCGCATAGGTCTACCCAAAAGTTCAGACCATGTGACTAAGTGCACAGTCCAATCTCTTCTTAAATTCAGACAGGCTCGGTGCAGTGACAACTTCCCTGGGGAGCCTGTTCCAGTGTGCAACCACCCTCTCTGTGAAGAACCCCCTTCTGATGTCAAGCCTAAATTTCCCCTGCCTCAGCTTAACCCCGTTCCCGCGGGTCCTGTCACTAGTGTTAATGGAGAAAAGGTCTCCTGTCTCTTGACACCCCCTTACGAGGAAGTTGTAGACTGTGATGAGGTCTCCTCTCAGCCTCCTCTTCTCCAGGCTGAACAGGCCCAGTGACCTCAGCCGTTCTTCGTACGTCTTCCCCTCCAGGCCTATCACCATCTTCGTAGCCCTCCTCTGGACACTCTCCAACAGTTTCATGTCCTTTTTATACTGTGGTGCCCAGAACTGCACACAGTACTCGAGGTGAGGCCGCACCAGCGCAGAGTAGAGCGGGGCAATCACCTCCCTTGACCTACTAGCGATGCCGTGCTTGATGCACCCCAGGACACGGTTGGCCCTCCTGGCTGCCAGGGCACACTGCTGGCTCATATTCAACTTGCTGTCTACCACGACCCCCAGATCCCTCTCTTCTAGGCTGCTCTCCAGCGTCTCATCTCCCAGTCTGTACGTGCAGCCAGGGTTTCCCCGTCCCAGGTGCAGAACCCGGAACTTGCTCTTATTGAACTTCATATGGTTGGTGATCGCCCAGCTCTCCAACCTATCCAGATCTCTCTGCAAGGCCTTTCCACCCTCATTCGAGTCCACGACTCCTCCAAGTTTGGTGTCATCAGCAAACTTGCTCAAAATACCTTCTATTCCTACATCCAGATCGTTTATAAAAATATTGAAAAGTACCGGCCCTAAAATGGAGCCTTGAGGGACCCCACTAGTGACCGCCCGCCAGCCTGACGCAGCCCCATTTACGATAACCCTTTGGGCCCTGCCCGTTAGCCAATTGCTCACCCATTGTATGATGTTTTTATTTAGCTGTATGGTGGACATTTTGTCCAGTAGGATCCTATGGGAGACTGTGTCAAAAGCCTTGCTGAAGTCCAAAAAAATCACATCAGCTGGTTTCCCTTGGTCCACCATACGGGTGATCTTATCATAAAAGGAAATCAAGTTAGTTAGGCAGGACCTACCCTTCACAAACCCATGCTGGCTGGGACCAATGACTGCTTTGTCCCCCAGGTGCGCCTCAATAAGTTCGAGAACCATCTTCTCCATGATTTTACCAGGCACTGACGTGAGACTGACAGGCCTGTAATTGCAAGGGTCTTCTTTCTGACCCTTCTTGAAAATCGGCACAACATTTGCCAGCTTCCAGTCTACCGGGACCTCTCCAAATTCCCAGGATCATTGAAAAATAATTGAGAGAGGTTCCGCGATGACGTCTGCCAGCTCTTTCAGCACCCAGGGATGAATCCCATCCGGACCCATGGACTTGTAGGGATTGAGGTGGAGTAGCAAATCCCGCACACGTTCAGGGTCGGTTGGGAGTTTGTCATCCCCACCGTCCCGGTCCTCCAGCTCGGGGCACCCTGGGTCCCAAAGCCCATCATCGGCAATGAAGACAGAGGCAAAGAAGGCGTTAAGCATCTCTGCTTTGCCTATGTCATTGTCTGTGAGGAGACCTTCCCTATCAAGGAGCGGCCCTATGTATTCTTTAGTTCTCCTTTTTCCATTCACATATCTAAAAAAAAACCTTTTTGTTTTCTCTCACAGACACAGCCAGCTTCAACTCTAGGCGCGCTTTGGCCACACGAACTTTCTCCCTACAAACACGAACAGCATCCCTGTATTCTTTCCATGACACCTGGCCCTCCTTCCAGTAGCGAAACACTCTCTGTTTCCGCCTAATCTCCATTAGAATGTCCCTGGTCAGCCACACCGGCCTCCTGCCCCGCCTGCCTGACTTGCGATATTTAGGAATTGCCTGATCTTGTGCTTCTAGGAGGCATCGCTTAAAGAATGACCAGCTCTGGTGGACATCGAGGCCTTCAAGAGCAGTTTCCCAGGGGACCTTGCTGACTAGTTCCCTGAGCAGCCTGAAGTCCGCTTTCCCCATATCTAGGGATGAGGTTTTGGTGGCACTTTTCCTTCTGTCACCGTAAATTTTGAACTCAACCACTTCATGGTTGCTATGACCAAGGCAGCCACCAATCTTTCTTGTTGCTGGATTTTTTTTTTTTATTTTTTCACAAATAAATAAAATAGATGTCACTTTGTAAATGAAGGAACGAAGTCAGGTATGAGATGGATTGAATATCTGCCAGACTTACTGATAAATTGCTGTTAGAATTGAATTGCAAGCATTCTCAGTACCATTGCTTACATGGAAACAAAGCTACTTGGTCAAATGAAAGAATACTGTTGATTTGACAAATACTTTGAATTTTCAAGCTTGTAAAGATGAATAGATGATTCAGAAGACAGTGAAGATGGATGAATTCAACTCTTTTAAGTATGGCTCAATCACAGAATCACCATATCATAGAATCATAGAATGGTTTGGGTTGGAAGAGACCTTAAAGATCACCTAATTCCAACCTGCTGGGACACTTCCCACTATACCATGTTGCTCAAAGCCCAATCCAACTTGGTCTTGAACACTTCCAGGAATGGGGCATCCACAATGTCTCTGGGAAAACTGGTCTAGAGCCTCACCACCCTCTCAGGAAAAGAGTTTCTCCCTAATATCTACCCTGAACTTCTCCTCTTTTAGTTTAAGAACCTTTTCCCTTGTCCAACCATTATCTACCAGAGTAAAGAGTCCCTCTCTATTCTTTTTATAAGACTCTTTTAAGTATTGAAAGGCCACAATCAGGTCTCCCTGGAACCTTCTCTTCTCAAGGCTGGACATCGCCAGATCTCACAGCCTTTCAGTCTATACTCATGTCTGGGATTGCCCTGACCCAGCTGCAGTACTTTGCACTTGGACTTGTTGAACCTCATGTGGTTCACATGGGTCCACTTCTCCAGCCTGTCCAGGTCCCTTTGAATAACATCTCTTCCTTCTTTGTTATCAACTGCAGCACTCATCTTGGTGTCATACGCAGGCTTGCTGAGGGTGGACTTGATCCTACTGTCTATTTCATTGATAAATATATTAAACAGCAGCAGTCCCAAGACAGACCCCTGAGGGACACCACTTATCACCAGCCTCACCCTAGACAAAGAGCCAGTGACTGCAACCCTCTGGATGCAGCCTTCAAGCCAATTTCTTATTCCCTGAATGGTTTACCCTTCAAATCCATCTTTCTCCAATTTGTAGATTAGGATATTATGTTCGATTGTGTCAAAATCTTTACAGACGTCCAAGTAGATGACATCAGTTGGTCTTCCCTAGTCACCTGATGCAGTCACTCCATCATAGAAGGCCACCAGATTGGTCAGGCATGATTTGCCTTTAGTGAAGCTGTGCAGGCTGTCCCAGATCACTTTGTCTTGCATGTGCCTTAACATTGCCTCCAGGAGGATTCATTCCATGATGTTGCCAGTTTCACTGGTCTGTAGTTCTCCAGGTCCTCCTTTTTATCCTTTTTAAAAATGGGAGTGATATTTCCCTTTCTCCAGTCACCAGGGACATGACATGACTGCCAGGACTTTTCAAATCTAATGGAGAGAGGCAACATGGGTAACATGACCACCAATGGAGACTGAGGCAAAGAAGTTATTAAGTACCTCAGCCTTCTCCAAGATTGTTGTTACCAGTTCTCTGTCTTTCTCTCTCCTCTGTCAGAAGCCCTAAACTCTCCTTTGTCTGTCTTTTGTGGCTAATGTACCTGTAGAATCCTTTCTTGTTATTATTTGCATCCCTCACCAAGTTTAGTTCTGTCATTGCCTTTCCTTTCCTGATCCCATCCCGGCACATCTCAATAGCATTTCTATACTCTTCCCAGGGCACATGGCCCTGTTTCCACTGTGAATTTTCTTCTTTTGCCTAAGTTTGACCAGCAGGTCCTTGTTCAGCTGTACTGGGTCTGGCTGGGATGTTAACTTTCCCTGCAGCAGCCCATACAGTGCTGCGCTCTGCACTTGTAGCTAGAACAGCAGTGGTATCACACCGGTGTTGTGTCTGCTGCTGAGAAGTGCTGGCACAGCATCAGGACTCTCTCTAACCCTCCTAGGGGGTGGGCAAAAAGTGAGAAAGAAACATCAGCAGGGCAGCTGACCTAAACCAACCAAAGGAATATTCCATACCATATGATGTCACACTCAGCAATAAAAGGTAGAAAAAGGAAGATGAGGGAGGGATGGGCTCTCGTTGCGAAAACGTCTGTCCTCCTCCCGAATACCGGCTACGTGTGTTGAGAACCTGTTTCAAGGACATGGTCAAGCATCGCTCATCTTTGGGAAGTAGAGAGTAATTTCTTTCCTCTGCACTTCCACATAGCATTTACTTGTTTTGTTTTGTTATTCCCTTTCTCCCTCCCTTTTCCCCTTCCCTGATTTCTATGGGATGATTCACAGGTGTTTCCTTGCTGTTTTTGAAAACACTGGTATTCAGTGGTTCTTTTGTGTCACTTACAGGTATATCCCCTTCCCCTGGTGAATCTATGATAGGATTCTCTGAAGGCAAATGGTAAGTCTGTTATCTGTCAAAATGTCTATGCTCTTATTTTTATATGAAATGCATAATATCAGGAATAAAATGAAGTATGAAAACATCCTAAATAGAAAAGTAGTTAAAAGTAGCATTGTGGTTCAAGCTTTCTGGAAATATGGAGTCTAAAATGAGAAAATTTAAATTCTTTATTTGTGTATATGTGACAGAGAGATCAGAGGATTGTGCTTAGTGGTGTGGAGTCTAGTTGAAGGTCTGTAGCTTGCAGTGTCCCCCAGGGGTCAGTACTGGGTCCAGTGTTCATCTTATTCATCAGTGACCTGGATAATGGAATGGAGTGCACCCTCAGGAAGTTTGATGAGGACACAAAGCTGGGAGGAGTGGCTGATACCCCAGAGGGCTGTGCTGCTATTCAGTAGGACCTTGACAGACTGGAGGGTTGGGCTGAGAGGAACTTCATGAAGTTCAAGAAGGGAAATTGCAGCCAGGGAGGAATAACCCCAAGCACCAGTACAGGGGCTAACCTACTGGAGAGCTGCTCTGCAGAGGGAGGACTTGGGAGTCCTGGTGGACAGCAGGCTGACCATGAGTCAGCAATGTGCCCTTGTGGCCAAGAAGGCCAATGGTATCCTGGGGTGCATTCAGAAGAGTGTTGCCAGCAGGCCAAGGGAGGTGATCCTCCTCCTCTACTCAGCCCTCATTTGGTCACACTTGGAGTTCTGTCCAGTTCTGGGCTACCCAGTACAAGAGGGACTAAGAAGATCAGAGAGGACTGGAGCACCTGTTGTACGAGGATAGGCTGAAAGAACTGCGTCTATTTAGCCTGGAAAAGAGAAGACTGAGGGGAGACCTCATCAATATGTATAAATATCTGAGGAGAGGGTGTCAAGAGGACGGAGCCAGTCTCTTTTCAGTTGTGCCCAGAGACAAGATGATAGACAATGGGCATAAACTGAATCACAGGAAGTTCCAGCTAAATATGAGGAGGCATTTCTTTACTCTGAGCATGACAGAGCACTGGAACAGGGTGCGCAGGAAGTTGTGGAGTATCCTTCTCTTGCCTTTGTTGAACTTCATGAGGTTCCTCCTGACCCAACAGTCTAGCCTGTTGAGGTCCCTCTGAAGGCCACACAGCCCTCTGGAGTATCAGCCACTCCTCCCAGCTTTGGGTCATTAGCAAATTTGCTGAGGGTGCACTCTGTTCCATTGTCCAGGTTGTTGATGAATAAATTGAGTAACTCTGGACCCAATACTGACCCCTAGGGGACACCACTAGCTACAGGCCTCCAACTAGACTGTACCACTAAGCAGAACACTCTGAGCTCTGCCACCCAGCCAAATGTCAATCCATCTCACTGTCCACTCACCTAGGATACACTTCCTGAGCTTGTCTATGAGGATGTTATGGGTGACAGTGTTTTGGTAGCATCTATAACACTGAAAGTTATTTCTAAATAAATATATATAGTTTTAGGGAAATAAAATCACAGACAAGCAATCCATTAGATAGACGTGACAGCATACTCTACTGCCCAAGAAACACCATTATCTTCCTTACGTAGGAAATGATTAATTGCCTTTACTTTAAGAATAAATTATTCTTGTGGAACAATTTTGCAAAGGCCAAAATCATAAAAAGAGGGTTATTCATTTAACAATACCATTATTCACTGATTAATGTATAAAGAGTGCCTCATGCCATTTAATATCTGTAATCTAATATTTTAAAAAAGGATATAGCTGAACTCATCACTACTTTTAATATATCAAGTCTTGGAACTCATTTAGAGAGCTGTAAACATTGCCTGACTTCTTGAATACCACCATCAGTTTCTTCTTAATGATAGCATGTGTGCCATGCACAAAAGTTTGGTGTGGATTTGTATAAGCTTTTGGTGACTATTCCTGTATACCATAGATTCCAAAGCCCTAGTGTCAGAACAATAGCACTTTATGCACCACAGGAGGTTGCTTCTGAGGATGGCACCCAGCATTTTTAGGTTGCATTAGTCAAAGCTTATGCTACCATTCACAAATTAGTAAAACTTGTTTTGACAATATTAACTTCTCCCAATTCTTTAATAACATAAATAAATATGTAAATCACTTATGAGGCAACGGAGTGCACTTAAAACTTTATTATCTCAAAGCTTTCCTGATAGATCTTTTTAATATATTCTGTTATCCACAAATCCTGTGAAGAGCAGTTATTAATGTTATCTTGCATTTATTACTAAAACTAATTAGTGATTAGTTTAGTTAGACTCAAAGATCCAGAAACTAAAGTAACTTTTCTGTATACTAGGCAAAAAGTAGCAATATCAAATCAATGCAAGCTTCTACACAAAACTATTTTAGAAGAATGTCAAGACAAAGTAGCTTATCCATGAATTTCCACGTTGCTTATCTTGCATGCAGGCATGATGGTACAACCCTTTATATAATTGTGTATAAAAAATATAATATTTTTGGCTAATGCCTTCACTCAGATTTGCATAAGACAAATAATTTCTGTGGAAATCTTCTGCACAAGGGTGTAAGTACTAATATAGCTAAGCAGTAAACAGCTGAAAATAAGATCTTAGACTGCTAAATACTATATAAACTTAATGTGTTCAATCTTCATATTAACTTATAAAATAGGTTTTGGAGTAGCTGAAATAATCATTGAGATTACATCTTTTTCCATGAAAGAAAGGAAGAAGGAAGGAAGGAAGGAAGGAAGGAAGGAAGGAA
>NW_023309159.1:0-1046 GCF_011077185.1 Oxyura jamaicensis
GGGTGATGGGGGGGGACAAGGGGGGACATATGGGGGATGTGGGGGGGGCGTATGGGATGTGGGGGGGGCGTATGGGGCGTGGGGGGGACATATAGGGTACGGGGACACGTTGGGGGACATGGGGGAGGTATAGGGGACGGGGATGGTTATGGGGGATGGCGACGTGGGGGACTGGGGGGGTTATATGGGATGTGGGGGGGACGGATAGGGGAGGGGGGATGGGGGGGACATGGGGGGGACGGGGGACTTGTAGGGGACAGGGACGTGGGGGGGGTGAAGGTGTGGGGGGGGGAACATATGGGGGACGTGGGGGACATGGGAGGGACATACGGGACACAGGGTGGATGTATGGGGGACAGGGGACACCTATGGGACACAGGGACACGGGGGGGCACAAATGGGACACGGGGGGGCACAAATGGGACACGGGGGGGCACAAATGGGACACGGGGGGACACGGGGACATCTGTGGGATGCGCGGGGACAGGAGCAGGGGAGGCGGGGGGGGCTTCATGGGGCCACAGGAGGGTGGGGGAGGCCACGGGGCGTGTAGGCAGGACACGGGGGGACATCGGGGACGAGGCCGGGCCTTGGGGACACTCGGGGACATTCGGGCCACCTCCCCCCCCCAGGCTGCAGGAGCTGGTGCGCCGGGGGAACAGCCAGTACCCGGGGGCCAAGTACATCATCAGGGACAACGGGGACCGCATCGACCTGCGCTTCCACCCCAAGCCCAGCGACCTGCACCTGCAGACCGGCTACAAGGTGCCCCAAAGCCCCCCGGGGGCTTCGGGGGGGGCGGGGGGCTTCGGGGGGCCGGGAGCCAGTTGGGGGGGGGGGTTAAAGGCGGGGGGGTTCGGAGGGGAGCGTTGGGTTTGGGGTGTGGGGAGGGCTTCGTGTGGTTGGGCTCGGTCCTGTTGTAGGGTCAGTTCCTTCGTTTTGGGGTTTTTAAGGGTTGCGGGGATTTGGGGGGAAATGTTGGGATTTAGGGTCCCCAGGGAGCTCTGGGGTTTAGGGCTCCATCCGTGGGTTTGGGCTTTGGGTTC
>NW_023309160.1:0-2070 GCF_011077185.1 Oxyura jamaicensis
CAAAGAGATCCAGCAAATAAGGAGAAAGGGGGAGTTGAAGGACGACCAAAGGAAAAAGCCTGGGAGGAAGACTACAAGCCTTCAGCACAAGAGACCCCCAGAAAGACCACCAGAGACTGATACGTATGCGTCCAGAGAGGGTTTGGATTCCGGGAACTAATTATAATAACCCTGCGTTTCCTAGGAATAGTGATGAATATGTATTAGCCTAGGAGCATAAAAATCAACCACCTGATGTAAGAGGTGTGCGTCCTGGTAGAGCAGAGACTCCCGGTGCACCCAGTGCTGTTTGCTTGCCTCTATTTGCTTAATAAATCACAAAAATCCTATCTGGGACTTAATCATTTATCACAGGCAATAATACAAGAAGAAGAAGTAGAGAACAAACTGCAGGCACCTGGCTATTAGGTAGTGTTGCTGTTAGAGGTAGAGCAAGTGAAACACAGGTGTCTGATCCTAGGGGAAGCCCTAGGCACAGGTGATGTGTCTTAAGGCATTTTTCAGGTATGGCTGGAACCACAGAATCATGGAATACTAGAAAGATAGAATGGCTTGAGCTAGAAGGGACATTAAAGATCACCTGGCTCATGCCCTGCACCACGGCGGGGGATGCCACCAAGTGGATCACGTTGCCCAAAGCCCCATCCAGCCTGGCCTTGAACACCTCCAGGGATGGGGCATCCACAGCTTCTCTGGCAACCTGGGCCAGTGCCTCACCATCCTCTGAGTGAAGCATTTCTTCCTAACATCTCATCTCAATCTACCCTCTTCTACTTTAGTTCCCTCTTGTCCTGTCACTGTCTGCCCAAGAAAAAGTGCTTCTCCCTCTTGTTCAGAACCCCTCTTGAAGTACTGAAAGGCCGCAATGAGGTCTCCCTGGAGCCTCATCTTCTCCAGGCTGAACATGCCCTGCTCTCTCAGCCTGTCTTCACAGGAGAGGTGCTCCAGCCACCTGATCATCCTCAGGGCCCTTCTCTGGACACCCTCCAACAGCTCCAGGTGCTTGTGGTGCTGGGGGCCCCCCACCTGGATGCAGCACTCCAGGTGGGACCTGACGAGGGCAGAGCAGAGGGGGACAATCCCCTCCCTCCCCTGCTGGCCACTCCTCTGGTGGTGCAGCCCAGGACACCGGTGGCCTTCGGGGCTGCAAGCACACACGGCTGCCTCAGCTCGAGCTTGTTGTCCACCCCAGCCCCCAAGTCCTTCTCGGCAGGGCTGCTCTCAGTGAGTTCTTCTCCCAGGCTGTCCTCATGTCTGGGATTGCCCCGACCCAGCTGCAGCACCCTGCACTTGGCCTTGTTGAACCTCCTTGGATTCGTGTGGGCCCACTTCTCAAGCTTGTCCAGCCCCCTTTGGATGGCCTCCTTCCTTGGGCTGTATCAGCTGCACCACTCAGCTGGGTGTCGTCTGCAAACTTGCGGAGGCTGCACTCGATCCCACGGTCTATGGAATTGATAGAGATCGAGACAGCACCAGTCCAAAGACAGATCCCTGGAGGACACCACTTGTCACTGGCCTCCCCTTGGCTATTGAGACACTGACTGCAACTCTCATGCAGTCAACTTCTTGTCCAGCAAACAGTCAGCCCTTCTAATCCATCTCTCTCCAGTTTAGAGAATGGGATGTTGGGTGGGATCATGTCAAAGTCAAGGGAGATGACACGGATCAGTCTTCCCTTGTCAACTGACATCTTCTTCTAGCACAGAAGGCCACCAGACTGGTCAGGCACGATTGGCCCTTGGGGAAGCCATGCTGTCTGTCTCGGATCACCTCCGTGGCCTGCATGTGCCTTGGCATTGTGTCCAGGAGTCCCTGCTCTGCAGTTCCCCAGGTGCTCCTTGCTACCCTTGTTCCAAATGGCCGTGGTGTTTCCCTTTTTCCAGTCACAGATGACAGAATCAGGAACCTTCAGAAAGTGCAGGACGCAAATGCTGGAGAGCACAGGGCAAAGTTTTACGCTTCCTGGGACTGCCTAGCATATTAACGGGTCTAGGGAAGAAATGCCTGTGGCTCAAAATTCATAGCACATGGACAAGTGTGCTTTAAACCTACCCACATCTCAATCAGTCA
>NW_023309161.1:0-777 GCF_011077185.1 Oxyura jamaicensis
CCAATGGGATTCTGGCGTGCATTACAAGTAGCGTGGCCAGTAGGTCAGGGGAGGTGATCCTCCTCCTCTACTCTGCCCTGGTCAGGCCTCACCTGAAGGACTGTGTCCAGTTCTGGGCTCCCCGCTACAAAAAAAAAAAAAAAAAAAAAAAAAAAAAAAAGCACCATGCTTTTGTGAACCAGGTTTAGATGGAAATAAATTTATTTTTGTGCAACATAAGCTTCTTCCGGAATGCAAAATTTTTAAGATAGAGATTTGATGCCCAAGTATAAAGCAGGACTTTTAATTTTTTATTCAGGAACAGCATTGAATCTCCTTGGAAAATAATAAATAAATAAATAAAAGGAATGAGAATGATATCCAAATGTTGTTCATTTTTACAAGTAAGAAAACATTTGTAAAATAGGCATGCTTTCTCAGTGTTCTTTTCTTCTAATGAAATTTTTGCTAATAGTTTAAGAGATTTTCCCTGTCCAATAAATATTCCAGTATTTTCATTTTATCAGCTCAAAGTACAAATGTGTGGAAATAGATTATTCTTCTTTTCAAACACCTGGAATTTTATGTATGTATGTATGTATGCATTTATTTATTTTTAACAAAATATTTCATTAATCACTTTAAATATGATAAAATGTTGTTTTTTTGTTAAATAAAAATTATGCTTCTTTTAAGCCCACCTCCCACATTTTATTTATTTATTTTTACTGTGAGGGTTGAAATCTTTAGGGTTGAGGGTTGAAATTAAGGTTTGAGGGTTAAAATTAAACATCACAC
>NW_023309161.1:877-6470 GCF_011077185.1 Oxyura jamaicensis
TAGACCATGAAAAGTAACAAGAGTAATTAGTTAATGTTTTTGAGAACATGATATTTTGGTAAATGGCATTTTGAAACCAGTGATACAGTACTTTTCTGTCATCAGAATGCCATTTTTGAAACTACCACATATATATGGATTACTTCAAACACTGGTGATTCAGTTCTGTGAAGGAAAAATTAACACTCCTCTAAACATGTGATGAAGAGAATGAATTCCTGCCAGCACTTTGAACAAAATAATTATTACAAAATGTTGGAAATGATGTTTTCTTGTCTGTCACAAGGTGAAATATGGTAGATAAAACTGGATTTTGAATAAACCTTTGAAACTGAAGCTAGTGGGAGGTGAATGCATAAAAGATGAGTGGAACTCTATAGGTTTGGTAAAGTAGACCCTCATGGAATTAAAATGTTGTAGACTTTCTCTGCAGAGTCATTCTGTGTTTAAGGTTGTTAATGATTAAACATATTTTTTGTCACATTGAAAAAAGGCAATGGATTGAGTCTTTTGTTATGGTTAAATGACATAAATGTAACAGTAAATGTGCCTGAACTGAAATTTCATTGATAGCCTTGCATTATAAAAACATAGAGAATTATATATATATATTTCACAATACCTCCTCTCCCTCCTTCCTCCTCATAAAGGCAAGTCTGAGGGTAAGACAAGGCTGAATATCTGATATCTGTAGAGCAGCACCTTGGAAAAGACAATCTAATTAAACATTTTACCATGTAGTCTTGTGTTCTTACCCAAAAGGAATGGATTTAAGGTAGAGTTAATTTGTATAGTAGAGACGAATAAGACCAAAAAACAAAACAAAACAAAACAAAAACAACAACAAAAAAAAAAACACTACTCCCAGGTTAAATTTTGCAGTGCCTTAACTGTCAAACAAACAAACTAATAATAATAATAATAATAATAATAATAATAACATAATGAGTAAAAAAGCACCAGAGAGATTTAAGTAGATCAGCTCTGTGCAATTTTTTTTTTTTTTTTTTTTTTTTTCCCCAAAACCAATGCTGATTTCTTATAAACTAAGTCAGTTAAGAAAAATAAAAACAAACAGACTACAACAACAACAACAACAACAAAGAGACAAATGATCATTTTTCATATAAGTTCTTTTGTTCAAAATAAGCCAAACACTCATCCTTCCTCGGTGAAGACACAGTTGAAATAGTACTGTTTCAAGTTCAGAAGAGCTGCTCCTTATCTCAGTACACAGACATTCTGAATTTCATGCACAGCTGAGTTTGAGGTTGAAGGGGTAGTGTAGAATAACCTTCTCTACAAACGTAACAAGTCTGTCAAATTGGGAAGATAGTTCTCAGATCTGCAGAGCTGGACCTCCCTGAAGTCAGTGGACCTAGAAGGAAAAACATTGTACCCAGAAAATGGTGACATACTATGCATACTTGTGTTATGAACTGGACCTTGTCTAGGTCGTTAAATATCCCCTATAAAAGCAACACATTATTTGAATGTGTCTCTAAATATTACTATCTGGTATTGCACATATTAGTTATTTTAATGGAGTTATTTTTTCAGAAGAAGGTGTCATTAAAATATAAATTAAAAGTGCTGGTCATTGGATATGTCTCAATTTTAACATCCGAGAGTTTATTACATCAGGAAGCTCCTTAAGGTTTGAAGATAAAACAGTTTCCTTCACTGAATTTGACACAAGTGTGAGAAATAGCAAAGTCATCCAGCAGTTATGAAAATGTATTTTTTCCTAGTTTGACTGTTTTATGAAATTCTACTGATTCTATTCATTCTTAAATACGTTGACTCAATTTTATAATCTGATTACACTCAGAATTTTTCTTGTCCAAAACTAAGCCTGGTTGACTGTTCATGCACCACATTTATAACATTTAAAATACTTTAACAGTTTTCATGAGCACATAAATTCTACCAAAAGTGAGGCAGACACTTTTGTTGTGTCATATTTAGATCACATCCAATAATGAAATATACTAGTTAATTTAATACAAAATTCCACAATAAATTCCCTGAAAAGTACTTTTAATTGTGTGCTCAGCCACTGTTAATAATAGAATAGAGACATAGTTGGCAGCACTACCACCGATCCTCTTGATTTATTTTGTTACTAATTGCCATCACAGTAGAGTGTTCATCTCTCTTTACTTAAATTTGTGTCAGCATTTTTGGTTTAACTTAAGGATGAATCTATTTTTCAACAGTGAGCTCTCGCAATTTTTCTGTATTCAACAAAATCCAAAGACAAAAAATCTATATACTGTAAAAGTGAAAAATGTTCAATGATATAAAGCCAGTGTAATTACACAAAATGTCTCCCTTTTTTTTTTTTTTTTTTTTTTTTATTACATGTTTGATACAAAGAATCTGACACAATTGTTCTCTCTCTTTAATCAAACTTCCTAGGAAATATATTAGCAGTGTTTGACAATTAACATGGAAATGTTTCCTAATGTCAAACCCAAATCTCACCAGTTGTAATACATTGTCACTTCTACAACATTGCATTCATAAGTATTTTCTGATTATCAGTTACAAATAGCTTTGCAAACTGTCTTGTTGAGATTTCATATAGGACAGATTTCCTTTATCTGCTTAAGAAGTTGTTGTATCAGACAATTTCAAAAACCCCAGCAAAGTTAGGATTACTGGTTTTGCCACTGTTCAAAAGTCCTGTCATTACACATTCTCATATAAAATAGAGTTTCATGGGAAATGAACTGGGAAATCCTAGTCACTATCTCAGAGACTGTGGTAACTACTGACTTTGGGGTTCAAATATAAATCAGTTGTGAGTTGTATGTATAAAATCCTAGTGATGTGATTCTGTGATCAGTAAATTAAGTGTCTGTAGACAAGGTTATGTTTGTATAGGGACCAGAACATTTAGTCCCATGGCAAGTAATATTACATTGCAATAAATACATTTTATAAGGAGGTAATGTATTTAATTAAACATATATTAATATTTGTCTCATCTACCTTTAAATATCTCTAATGGAGCAAATGCTTCCAAACTCCTTGACCATACATATTTGGGACCTCTTTATAGGTGCTCTTCAGAAGCAGGAATAGCTGCAGAATGATTCATATAACCTATTTTATATGTCTATTTTAGCATTAGATGAATTGCAGATTGTTCCCTTTATCGACCATAAAACAAGTTTAGAAAATTAACACAGATGTAAATTAGAATAGATAAATCCCATCTTGACTTTGGATGAAGTATGTGACAACTGTTTGGTTCTCCGTCTTTAAGAACTTCAAAGTAGAGGTGCCAGGAATTGGTTTGGTGAGAGGAAGGCCTAAACTTGTGTTAATGAATACTAATATCCTGGAGGAAAAAGGAGGACAGACTTTCAATGACTTTGACAGCATCAGGCTTAAAGTCTGCCAGCTTAAGCAGAATGAGAAAAATAATAATAATAATAATAATAATAATAATAATAATAATTAGGTGTGTCTTTTTGTTTGTTTGTTTTGTTTATCTTCATCTGTACCAACACCCAATGCTTTATGCAACATATTTGACTATTTTATGTTCTCTTTATAAGTATTTATTTTTCTCTGATTTTTGGTTAAAGTAATCTGAGGCAGGAGAAATTTCAGGAAACTAGATGACTTTCTCTTTTTCTTGTCATGGCAGTTGTCAGAAATGGAGCCTGAGGACAGCTGTAGCAGGATCAATTTCACCTTCACTGGATATCTGTGGCATAATAAACTCTTTCCATTTAACATGGCAGATTAGCTTGAGACTTGATAATGCTGTGGTCCATTAGGAAGAAATCATAAAATCATAGAATGTCCCAAATTGGAAGGGACCCACAAAAATCATCAAGTCCAACTCATGGCTCCACTCTGGACTACCTACAAGTTAAACCTTATGTCTGAGAATGTTGTCCAAACATTTCTTGAACTTTATCAGTGTTGCTGCAATGATCACTTCCCTGGGGAGACTGTTCCAGAGCCCAATCACCTTCTCAGTGAAAAATCTTTTTCTAATATTCAACCTGGATATCTGCAGATGCAGCTTCATGTTAAGCGTCTCCTCCAGACCTTTATACATTTTTGCTGCCCTCTTTTGGACAATCTCTAGTAGTATTCTATCCTTATATTGTGGTACCCAAAACTTCACACAGTATTTGAAGTGAGGTTTCACCTGTACAGCGTGGGACAATCACTTCCTCGACTGGCTAGCTATGCTGTGTTTGAGACACCCCAGAACACAGTTGACCCTCCTGCTTGTCAGGGCACAGTGTAGATTCCTTTAACTTGCCATCAACCAGAACCCCCAGATCTCTTTCTGTAGGGCTGCTCCCCTCCCTCTCATACCCAGTCTGTATATATATCCAGGATTGCCCTATCACAAGTACAGAATCTAGTACTTGCTCTTGTTAAAGTTCATACAGTTGGTGATATCCCAACCTTCTAGTCTGTTGAGATCTCTGTGACAGGCCTTTCCACCTGTGTTTCCATCTGTGTTGACAGAGTTGAGGAAGACAATAAATATGTGTGTCTACGTCCATATTTGTGAGGTGACCAAAAAAAGGTGCTAAAAAAAAAAAAAAAAAAAAAAAAAAAAAAAAAAAAAAAAAAGAAAAAAAAGTTTCCTAACAACTGTTCCCTCTTGCCCTATCACTGGAGTAAAAAGTCACTATATGTCTTTTTTATAAGCTCTGTTTAATACCAGAAGGCCTCAATGAGGTCTCCATGAAGCCTTCTCTTCACCAGCCTGAATAACATTCTCAGCTTTTCTTCATAGGAGAGGAGCTCCAGCCTCGTCTTCATGGCCCTCCTTTGGACCCACCTTAACAGGTCCACACCTTTTTTTGCTGGGTGCCCCGGAGCTGGATGCAGTACTCTACATGAGTTCTCACAAGAGAAGAGTAGAGGGGATCAAGCACTTCCCTCAACTTGCTGATCATACCTCTGTTTAAGATGTGTATCAACTTTCAAAGTTGGTAATTTGTGTCAAATAAATTGAATGAAATAATATGTGTACATAAATAAATTATTGAGGTTTGTATTTATATAAGCCATTACTGTGTAGGCTTAAATTATGTTTTGCTTAAATAATTGTCAATAATATCTTGCTCTTCTGCATCAAATTACTGGCCTGTGTTTTAATGTAAATAGTTTATTTTTTTATTTATATACATATTATTGCAATTCCTTATTATTCCATATATTATTATTTCCATATATACATATGGAAAATATTTTTTTCTAAAAGGAAATAAAATGTAATTAGAAAATGACTATGAAACAAAATGTAGTATTTTTTGTATTTTATTTTTATTATTATTATTTTTAAAGATAAAATATTGTTGAGACAAACTTATTAAGATTACAGTTACTTTTCCTACACTAATTTGGTTCCTTTTCTCATTAAATTGCATGCATCACTTAACCCGTTATTTAACCTTCCTCTCTTTTCATACTCTGTCACCTCAGAATGTGCCTGAATTTTTAAATTTTAGTTGAAATTTTCACTACTGATATCATTATCATATGTTTAGTAGCTCAAAAGAATTTATTTAAATACAGTGATTGAAATCACTGATTTTAATAATGAAAT
>NW_023309162.1:0-1353 GCF_011077185.1 Oxyura jamaicensis
TTCCGTTTGTGACTCAGTAGGACCATGGCACCATGGCCCTGTAAGGCAGCAGCTGACTGGTCCCAGCATCTTCATGACTTCCTGGGATGCGTTGCCTGGCCCTGATTGGCTGGCTAGCCATTGCTAGCTGTATTGTAGATGGCTTCTCATCAATAGGGGGTGTGTCTTCCCCTCCCTATACAAGGGCCAAGGGGGAAATGGGAAACAGAGTGTTAGGGATGGCAGGAGGAGGAGGTAGTAGAGGAGGAGGTTGTGGAGGTGGTGTTGGAAGAAGAGAAGGAAGAGGAGGAGGAGGAGGAAGAGGAAGAGGAGAAGGAGGAGGAGGAGGAGGTGGTGGTGGTGGTGGTTGTGGTGGTGGTGGTGGTGGGGGGCTAGTGGGGGAGGAGGAGGCGGTGGTAGAGGTGGTGGTGGACGAGGAGATGGAAGGTTCAGGCACGCAGCTTCCTGCATCCCCAGGCATCTCAGCAGGGCTCTCAAGCACCACCCTGGATCCCACAGGCAGCTCACCCAGGGAGCCAGGCATTTCCAGGGATCTCACGCATCTCCCAGAACACTCCAGCACCTCTCCAGGCCATGCAAGCACCGCACTGGAGTACCCAAACATCTTCTTGGACATGCTCTTCACTTCCATTAGACACTAGGCACCTTCCTGCAGCACCCACGCATGTCCCAGGGCAACCAAGGTTGAAATCGAGATCCCAGGGTGTTCCACGGAGGTGCTTGCGTGCCCTGGGTAGATCCTGGTGTGCCCAGGGAGATTTTGTCTCCTCCAAGGCTCTGCAGGGCTGATCCAGGGAGCTGCTTGTATGCTCCAAGGCCAGGTTTGCTTTCTAAAAGGAGGACTTTGCTTGTGCCAGGGTTGATACCTGGTGACTCAGCCAGACACTAAGCAGACGCGGGGAGAGGTCTGTGTGCCTCAGGAGGTGCTTGGCTTCCCAGGGGAGATGCTTGGGTGCTGCAGTGACATGCTGGAGTGCTGTGGGGAGGTGTGTTGGTCCTCCAGGCAGATGCCTGTGTCCCCTGGAGAGATGCTTGGGTGCCTCATGGAGATGGATGGGTCCCAACGGGTGATGTTCCTGTTCTCCAGGGCAGGTTTTGGGTCCTCCAAGGAGATGCTTCTTTCCTGTGGGAGATGCTTGGGTCATCCAATGAGGTCCTGGCATGAAACGGGGGAGGTACTTCTGTGCTTTAAAGCTGTGCTTTGCTGCCCTGGGGAGATGCTGAAGTGCTCTACGGAGGTTCTTGACTTTGCCAAAGACATGGTTTTGTGGTGGAGGAGAGTATTTGGAGTGAAATGGTTGAACGTTAGGAGGAGATGCATGGGTCCACCAGGAAAATGTTTATGTCCCCTGG
>NW_023309162.1:1453-2117 GCF_011077185.1 Oxyura jamaicensis
TTTGGGTGCCCCAGGTGGGGGTTTGGAGCCCTAGGGAGATGCTTGGGGTCTCCACTCAGATGGAGGAGTGCGATGGGGAAATCATTGGGTACTCCAGTGAGGTGCTTGGCTGTTCCAGGAAGGTGCTTCTGTGCTGCAGGAAGATCCTGTGGTGACAGGGACAGAACCTTTGGTGAACAGGGGATAGCTTTGTGTGCTCCACGGAGGCTTTTCTTCTGCCCCACAGGTATGCTTACGTACTGCAGGGAGATGCTTGTGTGCCCTGGGAAGCCAATCATAGCCCCAGGCACCCAGGGATATTCCTGAGGAACCAAGCACCACCCCAGACAACCCAGGCATCTTCCTGAGTCACTCCAGCAGCACCACTCAGTACCCACTGAGTACCACCTCACAGGAAACACCAGCATCTTCCTGGGCAACCCAAACACCTCCCTTGGACGCACTAAGCAGGAAAGAGCAATGCTAAATAACCATGAGAGCCAGAATGCACAAATACTGCAGAACAGTGACACTAAGTGCTATAAGACAAAACAAAAATTACCTCCACCATATCCCTTCTGTCATAGTCTTCCCAATGTTTCTAAATACATTGATTAATCGTGCCATATACTTTTTCCAAGTCAAATACGTCAGATCCCTTACTTAGCTCAATGACAGTGCGGAA
>NW_023309162.1:2217-2428 GCF_011077185.1 Oxyura jamaicensis
TCCCAATCTTTCTAAATACATTGAGTAATCGTGCCATATACTTTTTCCAAGTGAAATACGTCAGATCCCTTGCTTAGCTCAATGACAGTGCGGAACAGTTTCTGAAGAAAACATTGGAAAGAAAAAAAAAAAGAAAAAAAAGAAAAAAAAATTAGAAGAGCACAAGATCCTTTGAATACCCTCCTCATGCTTCCAGATGTTAAGCAATAAT
>NW_023309163.1:0-1446 GCF_011077185.1 Oxyura jamaicensis
CCCCCAGAGGCTCCCCCGGCCCTATAGGGGCTGTAGGGCCTCTCCTGCCACCCCTCCCTGGTCCTATAGAAGCTATAGGGGCTGACGACCCCCCGGCATCCCTCCCATCCTATAGCCCCCCCCCCCCCCCCCCGCCATAGGGGCTGTAAGGGACCCCCAGCCTCACCTATAGGTGCTGCAGGGCCCCCTCCCCAACCCTATAGGGACCGTTTGCCCACCCGGAGCGGGAAGCCCTGACCCTATAGGCCCCCACCTCGCCAGCTTCCCCACAGGGGCTATAGGGACCCGCTGTGCCCCCCAGCCCCATAAAAGCTATAGGGGTCCTCCCGGTCATGCCCCCCCCCCCCCCCCCATAGGGGTATAGGACACCCCCTCCCATAGGGCTCCCTGGGCTTTATAGGGGCTATGGGACCCTCCCACGCTCTATAGGGCTCCCCTGTATCCATAGGGTCTATAGGGACCCCGTACACACCCTACAGGGATCCCATGGCTCTATAGGCGCTATAGAAACCCCCCCACACCCTATAGGGCTCTCCTGGCTCTATAGGGGCTATGGGACACCCCCCCTATAGGGCTCCCTTGACTCTAAAGGAGTTATAGGTCCCCCATAGGACCCCCTATAGCCCCTACAGGGCTCCCCCGTCTCTACACGGGCTATAGGACACCCCCCCATAGGGCTCCCCTGGCTCTATAGGGGCTTTAGGACCCCCTCACCCTATAGGGCTCCCCTGGCTTTATAGGGGCTACAGGACACCTCCCCTATAGGGCTCCCCTGGCTCTATAGTGGCTTTAGGACCCCCTCACCCTATAGGGCTCCCCTGGCTCTATAGGGGCTCTAGGAACCCCCTAGACCTTATAGGGCTCCCCTGGCTCTATAGGACACCCCCCCTATAGGGCTCTCCTGGCTTTATAGGGGCTATAGGACCCCCCCTTCACCCTATAGGGCTCCCCTGGCTCTATAGGACACCCCCCCATAGGGCTCCCCTGACTCTATAGTGGCTTTAGGACCCCCTCACCCTATAGGGCTCCCCTGGCTGTATAGGGGCTATAGGACCCCCCCCAGACCCTATAGGGCTCCCCTGGCTCTATAGGACAAACCCCCATAGGGCTCTCCTGGCTGTATAGGGGCTATAGGACCCCCTAGACCCTATAGGGCTCCCCTGGCTCTATAGGACACCCCCCCATAGGGCTCCCCTGACTCTATAGTGGCTTTAGGACCCCCTCACCCTATAGGGCTCCCCTGGCTTTATAGGGTCTATAGGACCCCCTCACCCTATAGGGCTCCCCTGGCTTTATAGGGTCTATAGGACCCCTTCACCCTATAGGGCTCCCCTGGCTGTATAGGGGCTATAGGAACCCCCCAGACCCTATAGGGCTCCCCTGGGTCTATAGGACAAACCCCCATAGGGCTCTCCTGGCTGTATAGGGGCTATAGGACCCCCTAGA
>NW_023309163.1:1456-1630 GCF_011077185.1 Oxyura jamaicensis
GGACACCCCCCATATAGGGCTCCCCTGGCTCTATAGGGGCTATGGGAAACCCCCCCATAGGGCTCTTCCGACTCTATAGGGGCTATGGGACCCCCCCAGACCCTATGGGGCTCCCCTGGCTGTATATAGGGGCTATAGGACCCCCCCAGACCCTATAGGGCTCCCCTGGCTCTA
>NW_023309164.1:0-399 GCF_011077185.1 Oxyura jamaicensis
CCCGGGGCTGTCGCGAGGGGCGGACAGGCCGGTGGGGGCCGTGCAACAGGAGGTGCCCCCCCCAGCCCCCCCCCCGGCACCCCGTCCCCGCGGGGCTCAGTCGGGGTAGATGATGAAGCCCGAGAAGGTGCTGTACTTGTTGGTGTTGCCGCCGTGCACCTTGCCGCCGTCCAGCTTGACGCAGACCTCGTCGCCCACGTCCAGGTGCAGGATGACGCTGTTGCTGGCGTAGTCGTAGTTCTGGTCCGCGTCCTGCGCGATGGCGCTGGCCCGCACCTGGGGGGTGCAGCACCCACCCCCCCCCCCAGTATAAGGAGGTCCCCCAGGGGGGATCGGGAACAGGGCGCTCGAGCCCCCCGGCCATCACCGCTCAAGGTCGTGCCGCAGACCATCTGCGGC
>NW_023309164.1:499-1079 GCF_011077185.1 Oxyura jamaicensis
CCCCCCCCCCCCCGACCCCCCAGCAGCTGCTGTGGTGACAAGAGGTGGCAGGGACAAAGCCCCCCCTGCAACCCAGGGTCCCCCGGGATGGGACGGCCCCGCTATTGGGGCTGGGTCTCGCATCCTGCCTGGTACCAAAGGGGACCAGAGAGCCCCGGTGCCCCCGGGAGCCAGTGGCTGTCCCCTACCCCGTGTTCCTTTTCTCCCCCCCCCTCCCCGAGGGTTCTGGGGGCACCCGGGGAGAGGGGGCAGCTCCCAGCGGGGCAGCGGGGCTGGCATCGACCGCAGCAGATCGATGCTCGTTTATCCCATAATAAATGGAAAACGTCCGGGGCGAGGCGGGGAAGGGAGCTGCCGGCCGGGCTGCGCCTCTGTGAACAAAGGGACCAGGCGGGGGGCACAACCGGTGCCCCCCAGCGCTGGCCAGGCATCTGGGGGCATCTGTCCTGGCTGGGGGGGCACAGCCGGTCCCCCCGGCCGCAGGCAGACCCCGCTCCCTGCCAGCTCCGAGCCCCCCAGTCCCAGGGGAGCACAAATCCCCTTCCCCACGATGGGAGTACCGGGGAAGGGGGGGGGGGGG
>NW_023309165.1:0-252 GCF_011077185.1 Oxyura jamaicensis
TGGCCCTGAGCCTCTCCTCCATAGCTGAGTTGTTCCCCCTGCTGCAGAGGAGATGGGAAGAGACAGGACCTGAGACCAGTGAAGATCTCATGGCTTCTTTATTGACTCTCTCTGAACAGGAAGATTAGTTATTGCAGTACCACAGATGACTGGGTCAAATTAAAAATCAACAGGTAGGAGGATAAGAAGAAACTTCATTAAATAAAAATAATCATAGAATCATAGAATCATAGAATCATAGAATATCCTGAG
>NW_023309165.1:352-4058 GCF_011077185.1 Oxyura jamaicensis
TGAATAATTAATAATTTTCTTGATTCCTTTCCCATTTCCTGGTGTTGCAGAGCTCTGCTTTGTCTGTGGAACACAAATATCATAGAATCATAGAATCATAGAATATCCTGAGTTGGAAGGGACCCTTAAGGATCTTCAAGTCCAACTCTTGACACCGCACAGGTCTACCCAAAAGTTCAGACCATGTGACTAAGTGCACAGTCCAATCTCTTCTTAAATTCAGACAGGCTCGGTGCAGTGACCACTTCCCTGGGGAGCCTGTTCCAGTGTGCAACCACCCTCTCTGTGAAGAACCCCCTCCTGACGTCCAGCCTAAATTTCCCCTGCCTCAGCTTAACCCCGTTCCCGCGGGTCCTGTCACTAGTGTTAATGGAGAAAAGGTCTCCTGCCTCTTGACAACCCCTTACGAGGAAGTTGTAGACTGCGATGAGGTCTCCCCTCAGCCTCCTCTTCTCCAGGCTGAACAGGCCCAGTGACCTCAGCCGTTCCTCGTACGTCTTCCCCTCCAGGCCTTTCACCATCTTCGTAGCCCTCCTCTGGACACTCTCCAACAGTTTCATGTCCTTTTTATACTGTGGTGCCCAGAACTGCACACAGTACTCAAGGTGAGGCCGCACCAGCGCAGAGTAGAGCGGGACAATCACCTCCCTTGACCTACTAGCGATGCCGTTCTTGATGCACCCCAGGATACGATTGGCCCTCCTGGCTGCCAGGGCACACTGCTGGCTCATATTCAACTTGCTGTCTACCACGACCCCCAGATCCCTCTCTTCTAGGCTGCTCTCCAGCGTCTCATCGCCCAGTCTGTACATGCAGCCAGGGTTTCCCCGTCCCAGGTGCAGGACCCGGCACTTGCTCTTATTGAACTTCATGCGGTTGGTGATCGCCCAGCTCTCCAACCTGTCCAGATCCCTCTGCAAGGCCTTTACGCCCTCATTTGAGTCCACAACTCCTCCAAGTTTGGTGTCATCAGCAAACTTGCTCAAAATACCCTCTATTCCTACATCCAGATCATTTATAAAAATATTGAAAAGTACCGGCCCTAAAATCGAGCCTTGAGGGACCCCACTAGTGACCGCCCGCCAGCCTGACGCAGCTCCATTTACCATAACCCTTTGAGCCCTGCCCGTTAGCCAATTGCTCACCCATCGTATGATGTTTTTATTTAACTGTATGGTGGACATTTTGTCCAGTAGGATCCTATGGGAAACCGTGTCAAAAGCCTTGCTGAAGTCCAAAAAAATCACATCAGCTGGTTTCCCTTGGTCCACCATACGGGTGATCTTATCATAAAAGGAAATCAGGTTAGTTAGGCAGGACCTACCCTTCACAAACCCATGCTGGCTGGGACCAATGACTGCTTTGTCCCCCAGGTGCGCCTCAGTAAGTCCGAGAACCAACTTCTCCATGATTTTACCAGGCACTGACGTGAGACTGACAGGCCTGTAATTGCTAGGGTCTTCTTTCTGACCCTTCTTGAAAATTGGCACAACATTTGCCAGCTTCCAGTCTACTGGGACCTCTCCAAATTCCCAGGATCGTTGAAAAATAATTGATAGAGGTTCCGCGATGACATCCGCCAGCTCTTTCAGCACCCGGGGATGAATCCCATCCGGACCCATGGACTTGTAGGGATCCAGGTGGAGTAGCAAATCCCGCACACGTTCAGGGTCAGTTGGGAGTTTGTCATCCCCACCGTCCCGGTCCTCCAGCTCAGGGCACCCTGGGTCCCGAAGCCCATCATCGGCATTGAAGACAGAGGCAAAGAAGGCGTTAAGCGTCTCTGCTTTGCCTACGTCATCGTCTGTGAGGAGACCTTCCCTATCAAGGAGCGGCCCTATGTTTTCTTTAGTTCTCCTTTTTCCATTTACATATCTAAAAAAACCCTTTTTATTTTCTCTCACAGACACAGCCAGCTTCAACTCTAGCTGTGCTTTGGCCACTCGAACTTTCTCCCTACAAACACGAACAGCATCCCTGTATTCTTTCCATGACGCCTGGCCCTCCTTCCAGTAGCGAAACACTCTCTGTTTCCGCCTAATCTCCATTAGAATGTTCCTGGTCAGCCACGCCGGCTTCCTGCCCCGCCTGCCTGACTTGCGATATTTTGGAATTGCCTTATCTTGTGCTTCTAGGAGGCATCGCTTAAAGAGTGACCAGCACTGGTGGACATCGAGGCCTTCAAGAGCAGTTTCCCAGGGGACCTTACTGACTAGTTCCCTGAGCAGCCTGAAGTCCGCTTTCCCCATATCTAGGGATGAGGTTTTGGTGGCGCTTTTCCTTCTGTCACCATAAATGTTGAACTCAACCACTTCATGGTCGCTATGACCGAGGCGGCCACCAATCACCACATCTCCCACCAGACCCTCTCTGTTTTCTAGCAACAGGTCTAGGAGGGCACCTTTCCTAGTTGGCTCCGTTAGCACCTGTACCAAGAAGTTATCATCTAGGTGCTTCATGAACCTCCTGGACTTGCTCGTGTCAGCCGTGTGGCACTCCCAGTTAATGTCCGGCAAGTTGAAGTCCCCCATAAGGACAAGGGGAGTTAATCTCGAGGCCTCTCTTAGTTCTGTAAAGAATAATTTATCGGCGCTATCATCCTGGCCAGGCGGTCTGTAATAGACTCCCACAACTACATCCCCTTTATTCGTTCGTCCCTTGATCCTTACCCAGAGGCTCTCAACTTTGCCATCGCCAACCTGAAGTTCCACACAGTCCAGCCCCTGCTTCACATACATCGCCACCCCACCACCTCGCCTACCCTGCCTGTCCCTCCTGAAGAGCCTGTAACCATCTATCGCAACACCCCAGTCACAGGACTCATCCCACCAGGTTTCGCTTATGCCGATGATGTCGTAGTTGCGGGACTGGGCCAGGACTTCTAGCTCATCTATTTTATTCCTCATACTGCGTGCGTTTGTGTAAAAGCACTTCAGGTGCGTCTCCTTACACTCAGCACCTTGTGGATCTGACCAAAGGACCCCACTGGCACACAGCCCCTCTGATTCTAGCGTACCATCCCTTAGGTCTTCACCGGCGTGCCTGGTTTTAGCCCCTTCCCCCTTTGACTCTAGTTTAAAGCCCTATCTATCAGCCCTGCCAACTCCTGACCTAAGATCCTTACCCCTCTCCGAGAGAGGCGCATCCCATCCGGTGCCATCAGGCCCGGTGTAGCATAGACCTTCCCATGATCAAAGAAACCAAAATTCTGCCGGTCACACCAGTCTCGAAGCCACGAGTTTATGTGAACAGTACGTCTTTCAGCTTCGATCCCCCCTATCGGAAGGACAGAGGCAAACACAACCTGCGCCCCTGATCCTCTAAGTAGTCGCCCCAAATCCCTAAAGTCTCTTTTGATCGCCTTCGGACTTCTCATTGCTACTTCATCGCTACCAGCCTGAAAGACCAGTAGCGGGTAGTAGTCAGTGGGCCGTACCAGGCGCTTGACTTTCTTGGCAAAGTCTCTCACCCGAGCCCCAGGGAGGCAACAGACTTCTCTGCGGGTTGGGTCATCCTATTTCTTTGTGGACTACCTTAAAATCAGTAAAGGAAAGTAAAAGTAAAAGTAAAAGTAAAAGTAAAAGTAAAAGTAAAAATAAAAGTAAAAGTAAAAATAAAAGGAAAACAAAAGAAAACAGTATGTCGGTCAGTAATGAGTCGCATTATCAGTGATATGCAGAGGATAGGAATTTTATTGCTTCTGAAA
>NW_023309166.1:0-402 GCF_011077185.1 Oxyura jamaicensis
GGCGGGGGGGTTGGGGGCAGAACAAGGGGGGGTTGGGGTAGAACAAGGGGGGTTTGGGGCGGCCCCGGGGGGGCTTGGGGCAGAAACGGGGGGGTTTGGGGCGGCCCCGGGGGGGTTTGGGGTGGCACCGGGGGGGTTTGGGGCAGCCCCGGGGGGCCCGGGGGAGGCCCCGGGGGCGGCGGCGGCGTCGCCGGGGGTGACGGCGGGGTTATGGGTGCAGGCGGCCCCCGGGGGGGCCCTGAAGGTGAGGTGGCCCCCGGCCCCCCCCGGGGCTCCCTTACGGCTCAGTTGGGGGCGCGGGGGGGGGGGGGGGCTCCGGGGGCTTCCAAGGCCGAGAGGCAAACCCGGTAAGCGGCGTGGGGCTGCAGCGCCGTCACCACGTACTCCCCCCTCTCCCCACGC
>NW_023309166.1:502-1685 GCF_011077185.1 Oxyura jamaicensis
GTTCTGCCCCCAACCCCCCCGCCGCCCCCCCCGCCGCCCCTCCCCGGTTTTCCTCCGGAGCCGGGGTCCCGCAGGCGTCCATCTCCCCCCTGAGCTCCCCCACCGGCAGCCCCCTGAGGCGGGCGGGGGCTTGGCACAGCAGCCCCCTCACCTCCAAGCCCCTCGGCGCCCGGCGCCTCAGCCAGTCCCTCAGCCAGGCCAGGTTGCAGCCGCAGAACCAGGGGTTGTTCCGCAGCCCCAGGTGGCTCAGGCTCCCCAAATCGTCGAAGAGCCCCCGGGGCAAGGTGCTGAGGTTGTTATCCGACAGGTCCAGGCGTTCCAGGGCCCTCATGCGGGCCAAAGCCCCGGGGGGGACGTGGCTGATGGCGTTGGCCGCCAGCGACAGGCGACGGAGGCGAGCGCGGGGCAGGTTGGCCGGCGGAGCCGCCAGGGCGTTGCGGCCCAGCGAGAGCTCGCTCAGGTTGTGGAGGCGGCTGAAGGTGTCGTCGGCCATCCGCTGGTTCGCCAGCAGGTTCCCGTCCAGCACCAGGCGCCGCAGGGCCGGCAGCCCCTCGAAGGCCCGCAGCGGGATGGTGTGGATGCGGTTGTCGTCCAGCCGCAGCTCCTCCAGCGCCGGCGGCAGCCCCGGCGGCACGCTGCTGAGGTGGTTGCGGGAGAGGAAGAGGAGGCGCAGGCGGCGGCTCTCGGCGAAGGCGTCCTCCTCGATCCCCGCCGCCGACACCGAGTTGTCGTCCAGGTGAAGGCGTTCCAGGAGGGGGGCGCGGGCCAGAGCCCGCCGCCCGAGCCCCCGCACGTTGTTGTCTTGGAGGTGAAGCTCGCGCAGGGCCGGCGGGAGGTGAGCCGGGAGCTGCTCCAAGGCGTTGGCGTAAAGGTAGAGGACCCGCAGGGCCGGCAGGCGGCCCAGCCGCGGCGGGATGCCGGCGTCGCCGATGCGGTTGTTTTGGAGGAAGAGGGTGGTGGCCCCCGGGGGGAGCCCCTCGGGGACCGCCGTCAGCCCCCGGTCGTTGCAGTAGACTCGCCCGCCGGCGCAGCGGCAAACCGAGGGGCAAGGGGCACAGCCCCCCCAGAGGGAGGCCAGCAGCGCCAGCGCCCAGCCCGGGGGGGCCCCGCGGGGAGGGGGGGCCATGGGGGGGGCCTGGAGGGGGAAAGGGGAAAAAAAAAAAAAAAAAAAAGGGGGGGGGGG
>NW_023309166.1:1785-3343 GCF_011077185.1 Oxyura jamaicensis
GGCCCCCCCCAATCTAAGGGACCCCCACCCGCCCTACGGGACCCCCCCCCCTCACCATAGGGGACCCCAATGTCACCCCCAGAATATGGGACTCCACTGTCACCCCCAAAACTAAGGGACCCCAGTGTCACCCCCAAAATAAGGGACCCCAGTGTCACCCCCAAAATATGGGACCCCAGTGTCACCCCCATAATATAGGACCCCAGTGTCACCCCCATAATATGGGACCCCAGTGTCACCCCCAAAATAGGGGACCCCAGTGTCACCCCATAATAGGGGACCCCAATGTCACCCCCATAATATGGGACCCCACTGTCACCCCATAATATAGGACCCCAGTGTCACCCCCCTCACTATAGGGGACCCCAGTGTCACCCCATAATATAGGACCCCACTGTCACCCCCATAATTAGGGACCCCACTGTCCCCACCTTGTCATAGGGGACCCCAGTGTCACCCCAAAATAAGGGACCCCAGTGTCACCCCCAGAATAGGGGACCCCGTTATCACCCCCATAATATGGGACCCCAGTGACACCCCCATAATGAGGGACCCCAGTGACACCCCCATAATGAGGGACCCCAGTGTCACCCCCCTCACTATAGGGGACCCCAGTGTCACCCCATAATAAGGGACCCCAGTGTCACCCCCAGAATATGGGACCCCACTGTCCCCACCTCATCATAGGGGACCCCAGTGTCACCCCCATAATAGGGGACCCCACTGTCACCCCATAATATAGGACCCCAGTGTCACCCCCCTCACTATAGGGGACCCCAGTGTCACCCCCAGAATATGGGACTCCACTGTCACCCCCAAAAATAAGGGACCCCAGTGTCACCCCCATAATAGGGGACCCCAGTGTCACCCCCAAAATAAGGGACCCCAGTGTCACCCCCAAAATAGGGGACCCCAATGTCACCCCATAATATAGGACCCCAGTGTCACCCCCATAATAGGGGACCCCAGTGTCACCCCCCTCACTATAGGGGACCCCAGTGTCACCCCATAATATAGGACCCCACTGTCACCCCCATAATTAGGGACCCCACTGTCCCCACCTTGTCATAGGGGACCCCAGTGTCACCCCAAAATAAGGGACCCCAGTGTCACCCCCAGAATAGGGGACCCCGTTATCACCCCCATAATTAGGGACCCCAGTGTCACCCCCAAAATAAGGGACCCCACTGTCACCCCCATAATATGGGACCCCAGTGACACCCCCCTCACTATAGGGGACCCCAGTGTCACCCCATAATAAGGGACCCCAGTGACACCCCCAGAATATGGGACCCCACTGTCCCCACCTCATCATAGGGGACCCCAGTGTCACCCCCATAATAGGGGACCCCACTGTCACCCCATAATATAGGACCCCAGTGTCACCCCCCTCACTATAGGGGACCCCAGTGTCACCCCCAAAATATGGGACCCCAGTGTCACCCCCCTCACTATGGGGGACCCCAGTGACACCCCATAATATGGGACCCCAGCTTCAACCCCATAATAAGGGACCCCACTGTCACCCCCATAATTAGGGACCCCACTGTCCCCACCT
>NW_023309167.1:0-4295 GCF_011077185.1 Oxyura jamaicensis
CTGGGTGCGTACTGACTTCCTGGAGAGCGCACCGTGCCTGGTGGAGACCATTATCGCCTCGCTAACGGCTGTCGTTGAGGAGGTGTTACGTATGGGCGGGGGAGAGCGCTCCGCCCTTCCTGCTCGCCCTGCCTGTGCGAACTGCCGCGCTAACTGCCGCGCCCCTCCCTGTTTTCCCGTGCTGTTCTTCGCGCTCCCTAGGGGCAGCTTTTGAGCGGCTGGGGGAGGGGGCACTGCTGGCTCCGCCTACGCCTCGTCAGCCTCCCTCACGAGGGCTGCCGGGTCCTGGCGGCTCCCTCGAGTAGGCTCGATGCCGGAAAAATTAGCCCTGCCTGGCCCGATCCCCCGCTCCGCTGCAGAACGCGTCTGCCCCGGAAGATCGAGCGCCTCGGCAAATGGCATGCAGTAATGGATGCAGTAATCCAGGTTGGGCCTCACAGGATTAGAGTAGAGGGGGATAATCACCTCCCTGAACCTGCTGGTCACACCTCTTATGATGCAACAAAGGATGCAGTTGGCCCTCTGGACTGTAAGCACACACTCCTGGCTCATGTTGAGAACTTTCATCCACCAAAAACCCCAAGTCCTCCACAGGGCTGCTCTCAATGAGTTCTCCCAGTCTGTATTCATGTCTGGGATTGCCCTGACCCAGATTCAGCACCTTGCACTTGGAGTTGTTGAACCTCATGAGGTTCACTTGGGCCCACTTCTCAAGCCTGTCCAGGTCCCTTTGGATGGTGTCCCTTCCTTCCATCATATCAACAGTAAAATGGCAAGTTGGACGTTGTCAAATCCCAATGGATATGATCAACAACATAACAGCTATGTCTCCACCAACTAACAAAAAAGAAACACAAACTTTCCTAGGTGACATGGTGTTTTGGAGAATGCACATTGTAAGCCCGGTTTGTGAGAAACAAAGCCGTGTTTTTGCAATAGAAGGTGTTTTTGCAGTGGAAAATTCCACTAACAAGTAAAGACAAGACTTTGAACAAATTAAACAGGAGATAGCTCATGCAGTAGCCCTTGAGCAAGTCTGAACAGGACCAGATATAAAGAATGTGCTCTACACCTCTTTCCTACAGGCCTGTGTCTCAGCTGTGGAAAAACTTTCTCAAGAGGTCCACCAACTTAGAACTTGTCTTCTTCCCTACCTTTACAAACCAGTGTTTCAACGTTATGGTTTAACCTGGCCAGCAGCTAAGCACCACACAGCCTTTGCTCACCCCCTCCCCCCTCCCTCTCTAATAATAATAAAAACAATAGTACTGCTAATAGTAATATGTACAAACAAGTGTTGCACAATGCAATTGCTCACCACCCGCGGACTGACGCCCAACCTGACCCTGAGCAGCCTGGACCACCCAGGCCAGCCCCCCCATATTAATTGTTCACCATGATGTCAGATGGTATGGAATACCCCTTTGGCCATTTTGGGTCAGCTGTCCTGGGTCTGTCCCCTCCCAGCTCCTGCTACACCCCCAGCCTGCCTGCTTGCAGGACAGTGTGAGAAGCTGAAAAATACCTGACTTAGTATAAGCACTGCTCTGCAACAATTAAACATCAGCATGTTATCAACATTATTCTCATCCTAAATCCCAAACACAGCACCATACCAGCTAGTAGGAGGAAAATTAACTCTATCCTAGTTGAAACAAGGGCACAGCTATCAGGAGTAAGCGTCCTTCTGTTCAAGAAAGAAGATATAGTGGGTACACTCCCCGTGCCACCCTGTGGTTTTACCTCTGTGACCTTGGAGAGGATATGAGAAAATGGGATGGAAAGTCTACCTCGACCCTAAAGGCACGGGTTGAGTTGCAAGGAAAAACAGTCGCACAAGGGCGGTTCTCTGAGAAACTTGCCGCTCTACTCTCCAGTGGACAGTCCCCCAGACACAGTAATGAAGATTATGACCAAGATTAGAGGGGCCCTGCCTCCAGCCAGGGGGAGGAAAGGGACAATAGGGTTTATTGGACTGTGTGGATTCAATGGCCTGGCACGTCAGACCCACAGAAGTATAAGGCTTTAGTAGTCACAGGTGCACAGTGTACCGTAATGCCATCAATCTATAAAGGGCCAGAGCCCATCAGTATTTATGGAATGACACGGCTATCACAACAGCTAAATGTATTGGCGGTTGAGGTGAGTCTAACTGGGAATGAGTAGCAAAAGCACCGTACTCCAACTGGTTGAGATGCTCCGTGCATCCTTGGCATGTTTTAAATCAGGAGAGGGTACTTTAAGGATCCAGACATGTACCAGTGGGCTTTTGGCATAGATGCCTTAGAGACAGAGGGCATTAAACAGTTGTCTACCTTGCCCGGTCTCTCGGAGGACCCTTCTGTTGTGGGGTTGCTGTGGGTCGCAGAACAGCAGGTGCCAATTGCTACCACAACTGCACCAGAGGCAATATCGCACCAACTAAGACTCCCTGATTCCCATCCATGAGCTAATTCGTCAACTGGAGAGCCAAGGAGTGATCAGCAAGACTCACCCTTTAATAGTCCCATATGGCCAGTACGAAACTCTAACAGTGAGTGGAAGATAGCAGTAGACTATCATGGCCTGAATGAAGTCACGCCACCGCTGAGTGCTTCATTGCTGGACATGCTCTGTGAGAAACAAAGTTGTGTTTTTGCAATAGAAGGTGTTTTTGCAATGGAAAATTCCTCTAACCTTGCATATTCAAAACTGATTGCGCGGCATAGCAGTGGGGAGTATGTTAAGCAGAAAGTACTACTGTCCCAAAATACGGAGAATAGCTAAGAAAAACAGGATGAGCAGTATGTAACCAGTAAAAAAAATCACGGGCCCTCTAGTACTGAGCAGAAGGAATAAAAGGAAAAGAGAAATGAACGGTTGGTCAAATAAAATTGTACATAGGTGGTATAGAAGGGCGTCGGGTAGCTTGTGAATCTGTAGTACTCAGCCAATGAGGAAACGGGAGAAATCAGGTGTTGGGTAATGGGGAATATAAGGTTATGATAAACTTTTAGTGTGCACTCCTGCTTGTAGGATGCCTGCCATTGCAATCGTGAATAAAATGGCTTCACAGAAGATCCTGTCTGAAGAAAATTACTGAGATTTTTCTCACAATTTGGGGACTTGTCTGGGATCTTGTCACCTACTAGAGAGTTCTTGCCACCAAAGACAGGAAGACTGATTTCAACAGTCCTGTCAGGGGTTGTCTTGGTATGGCCCACAAAGTTCCAAGATTGTTAATCTGAAGACAAGCTCTGCGAAGCACTGGGGAGAAGGGAGGCCAGCACTGACACAGCACAGACACAGGACAGACACAGTATAGGCACAGGGATAACTGCTGATAACCCGGACCGGGAATTCTGTGCATGGACCAAGGTATGGCAAATTTTACCGTATATTGCCTCGGGGTGGGTTTGGGGAGACTCTTGCATGGAGTGTGAATGAGACGCATTTTTAGTCCAAAGTGAGTGTGGAGTCCCAATCCAAGAGGTTCTGTAGTCCCGCGAGGGGACGAACAAAGTCCCCTTGGCTGGAGAGGGATGAAGCGAAAGATAGACAAGCGAAAGAGAGTCTCAGGGGTTTGGGCCCTTAGGTGTACGGTACCCTGAGCACGGTGAGGTGAGGTGCTCGGCAGTACACCTCACCTCTGTCCTAATCCTAGGTGAAGGTGTGTGGTACCCTGTGGGTGGAAAGTCCACAGCAGCACGTCAGGAAGAGATGGGGATTAAGAGTTCCAAGAGTCAGCAGGGTGGGGGTGGAGACCCCAGGACTGTGCCTAAAGATAGTCCTTTGGGAAGAATGATAAGGATTTGGAAAAACAACCAAAAAACTAGGGAAAAATATTTTTAAAAATATATAATTAAAAATGGTTAGATATTGTGTAATTGTCTGGCCTAAAAAGCCAGTAAAAGGAACATCAGTATTTTGGCCAAAATATGGGTCTGATGAAAATTCAAGCTTTAAATTTATATGTAAACAATAAGACTCCTTTTCCAGAGGAGGAATCAAGTTATCCTAAGATTGCACTGAAGGCAGCGTTGTCTGCTCCAGGAGGGGAGACAGAGACTGCAATTGACACTGTCCCTGGAGAAGTTGCTCCGGGGAGCGCAGAGCGGTGGGAGCGGAGGCAGGGGGGTCCCGGTGGGGCCTCGGGCCGTGCGGGGGGCGATGCGGGGCCAGTGCCACTCCCCCTTACCAGCAGAGAGGTTAGAAGTTTTAAGAAGGAAATGTATTCTTTAAGTGAGGGCCTAGCAGAACAGTCAAATCTGTTTGGCCTAATTTGTATTCCTGGGGGAGGGGGGGGGGGGGGGGGG
>NW_023309167.1:4395-8135 GCF_011077185.1 Oxyura jamaicensis
AACTAAAATCCCCCCCCCCCCCAGACTGAGAGTATGTCCTGGTTTCAGTTAGGACAGAATTTTTTTTCCTCCTAGTAGATGGTAGGGTGCTATGTTTTGGATTAGGATGAGAAGAGTGCTGATAACATGCTGATGTTTTAATTGTTGAAGAGCAGTGCTTACACTAAGCCAAGGACTTTTCAGCTTCTTGCTCTGTCCTGCCAGTGGGCAGGCTGGGGCTGCAGCAAGAGCTGGGAGGGGACAGACCCAGGACAGCTGACCCCAAGTGGCCAAAGGGGCATTCCATACCATCTGATGTCATGCTGAACAATATATAGGGGTGGCTAGCCGGGCTGGGGAGCCAGCTGCTCGGGGTTGGGCTGGGCATCGGTCAGCGGGTGGTGAGCAATTGCATTGTGCATCGCTTGTTTGTACATGTTATTATTATTATCATTATTATTTTCTATCTTAATAAACTGTCTTTATCTCAACTCACAGGCTTCACCTTCCCGTTTCTCTCCCCCATCCCAGAGAGGGAGGGGGGAGGGTGAGCGAACGGCTGTGTGGTGTTTAGCTGCCAGCCGGGTTAAACCACAACAGAGTAATTCCGATAGAGCAGAAATATCTGCTTATCTAACTGGGATAATAACAACCCACAACATAGAAATCATATGGGAGACTTGGGGCCAGAATGAGAAAGTACTCGAGGATGAATCCTGAGAACCCGGTAGCCCAAGGGCTCTTTAAAGTTCATTTTGTGATTAAAGCCTGGCCAGATATGCAGAAAAAGCTCCAGAAGGTGGGAGGATGGAGTGACCAGTGTAGGTAGTGTGAAGGTGTATGCCAGGAGAGGAGATGAGAAGGAAAAGTAAAGAGCGAAACAAACAGTATTCACAGCGTACCAGGTAGTGAGGCAGAGGGTTGGAGATAGAGGGACTTTCAGGACAAGTCGGGCCCAGGATGGAAAGGAGAGGAAGAGAGACTAAGGAATGGCAGGCAAGGAACGTCACCTGTGTTGCAGCCTAAATCCTAGCAGGGACAGGCTTTGAGAAGATGTTTTCAGTGTGGCCAGGCTGGCCACTTCAAATAGGAATATCCGGAGTGCAAGAAGGAGAGATTGCTGTAATAAATTCAGAACAGGGGAGTTGGGGCTTCTCAGAAAGCTAGTTTCCCGATAAATGAAAAAGCGTACCTCAAGGGCTCCTCAAGTGTACCTCAATGGGGATCACTCTACAATTATTGCCATGGGCAAAACAGACTTAGCATAGGAAGATTAATAAAATTTATTACCTATTACTGACGGGCTGGAGCAGTGAGAAACAGAGAAACAAGCTGGGGGCACCTTCCCCAACCCACCCTCTTCCACCTCTTCCCTGCCCTGAGTGCCACAGGGGAGGTGGCAGTGGGGGCTGCTGTCAGGCCGTGGTGCTTCGTTCCCACCGCTCCTTCATGGTCGCTCTCCCCCCTGCTCTGGTGTGGGGTCCCTCTCGTGGGGTGCTGACCTTCCTGGGCTGGTCCTGTGTGGGTTTCTTCACGGGCAGCCAAAAACGGGCTCTGTGGGAACTGCTCCAGGTGTGGGTCTGTGCCACAGGGTCTATTCGTCAGGAGTGGGTTGGTGACTTGGGACCCCCTGGGCTCCCTTGAACACCTGCTCCTGCATGGGCTCCCCTCCACAGGCTGCAGCGTGGAGATCTGCTCTGCTGTGGTACACCATGGGCTGCGGGAATGGGGACTCAGCCTGCTCCACCAGGGGCCTCTCTGTGGGCTGCGGGGGGGCTTCAGCTCCAGCACCTGTAGCATCTCCTCCCCCTCCTTCTGCACTGACCTTGGTGTCTGCAGGGGTTTCTCACTCCTCTCCCAGCTGCTGTTGTGCAGCAGTTTTTCTTTCCTTTTCTTGGATGTGCTCTCACAGAGGCACAAACTGGATTGCTCATGGCTTGGCTCTGGGCAGCAGTGGGCCCCTTTGGAGCTGGCTGAAACTGGCCCTTATCTGCCACGTGGCAGCTGCTGCTGGATTCTTCTCACAGGGGCTACCACTGCAGGCCCCCCGCACCCCCCCCCCCCCTTCCGATACCAGAACCTTGCCATGTGAACCCAATACACTGGGGCAGCTAGGTCATTACTGGCCTGTTAAATATCTTCCCACTGTAAGTGAAGAGCAGGTTCTGAACCTCCTGATGCAACTGAACAGCTACAAGTCTATGGGGCTTGATGACATCCATCCCAGGGTTCTGAGAGAACTGGCTGATGTAGCTGCCAAGCCACTCTCCATCAAATTTGAAAAGTCATGGCAGTCAGGCAAAATCCCTAGTGACTGGAAAAAGGGAAATATCACTCCCATTTTTAAAAAGGGTAGAAAGGAAGATTCATTACGTAAAGTGCCTTTCCCAACCTGTTCTGTGGTGTTTCCTGGGTGTCTCCCCTTTTTGTTTATTTAGCAGTGTTTTCAAGGTGCGATGTTTTCAATGGCTTGACCCTTGGGGGAATGAGGAATTCCTGTGATGTGTTGGATACCCCAAGTTTGAAAAAAGGTTTGAAGGGAGTGACTAGTATAGGCGGGGCCATTGTTGGTTTTTATTTCCTTTGGGATGCCTAGCGCTGCAACACGGAAGTGAGCCTGGATATGGTGGCTAGTTTCAGCCGCCACGGCTGTCGCCCAAATAGCATGAAAGTGTCTACTGATACGTGAACATATTTCAAGCGACCAAATTCTGGAATATGCGTTACATCGGTCTGCCATAACTGTAAGAACCGTAGATCTCTAGGGTTTACCGTTAAAGGCGTGGTCAAAACATGTTGACACTCAAGACATGTTTGGATAATCAATTTGGCATCAGTGATTGATATAGCAAATTGTTTCACCAAGACTTTGGTGGATTGATGGAAGAAAGCATGGGATAACTGTGCTTGCTCCAGCATCTTAGGCACCGGGGCAGACAGGGTCATATTAGTTAGCTGGTCAGCGCGTGCGTTACCCTCTACAAAAATACTGGGTGAATAATGCAATATGGGTGTGCTCGCTGCTCCACCAAAAATAACAGCTCCTTAAATTTTAGAAACAAGTTTTTCCTTTGTGATATGTCTCAAATGTGCCCTTTCAATGCGCTGAGCGACACCTACAGCATATTGAGAGTCAGATACAATATTCAAAAGTGCTGTTGGCCAGCACTTAAAAGCCATTATAATAGCATGTAGTTCAACTATCTGTGGGGAACCTTGGATCCGCTCAATCTGGTGTTGCCACTTTCCACCTTCTTCCCAAGTTACTACAGCTTTGCCTGTTTTTCTGGACCCATCTGTAAAGACCGTCCAGCCATCCACTGGTCGCCGTTGGCGCAACGGCCACTATTCAATTTTTATATTATAAAAGGAGAACATTTTATGAGGTGGATGGTAGGTATCAACCTGCCCATCGAAACCCATCAATGCTATTTGGAGCTCTAAACTATTCTGCAAGCACCAGGTGAAATAGTCTTTTACTATGGGAATTATAATCAGATTGGGCTCTTTTCCCGCTAATTCAACTATTCTCTCACATCCTTTCTTTATTAGGATGGCAAACATTTCGACTCACATTGCAATAGTTTTTGAGGTTTGATGGGGTAAAAAGACCCATTCCAGGACCACTAAGGGGTCCTTATGGGAGGGTTCCCATTGCTCAATAATAGCCACTGGTTGTTGTTCTTGATTACAAATATGTAATTGAAGGGGGAGGTGTACTGGGTCTGGCTGGGATGTTAACTTTCCCTGCAGCAGCCCAT
>NW_023309168.1:0-1239 GCF_011077185.1 Oxyura jamaicensis
GGGGGGGGGGGGGCTCTGCGCAAACCCTTTAATTAACCTTTATTAATATCATCAATAAATAAAGCTTTAAATAAGCCGGGCACACGAGGGGCCAGCGCGTCTCCGCAGGAGCAATAAATAAAGGGCGCCCTCGGGCGTTAAATAAGGCGGCGGGGGCCCTGTGGGGACGTCACGGGGGTGGGGACGGGAGGGTCCCGGCCGCGTGCCCCCCCCGGCGGCTCAGGAACTGGAGGTTGATGCTGGCCTCGGGGACCAGCAGGGTGCGGGTCATGGGCCTCACCGGGGCACCCCCGGGCTCCGGGCGCACCTCGAAGCGCAGCAGGATCTGCGGGAGGAAAAAGGGTGAGGGACGGGGGGGACATGGGGGGGACAGGGATGGGACAGGGGGACGCAGGGATGGAGGGGCTGGAGAAGATGGGGGGGACACGGGGACGGAGAGGGCACGTGGGGACAGACGGGGGGGACAAAGGGGACAGGGACACAGATGGAAAGGATGGAGAAGATACGGAGACACAAGGACGTGGGGACGCGAGGACGGAAGGGACGTGGGGATGCAGGGACGGAGGTGACACGGGGACACCGACCTGCGCCAGGGCCAGGTGGATCTCCAGCTCGGCCAGGCGGCGGCCGACGCAGCTGCGTTTGCCCACGCCGAAGGGCAGCGAGGCGAAGGGGTGGTGCGTGGGGCCGCGGCGCAGCCACCGCTCCGGCCGGAAGGCGTCGGGCGCCGGGAAGAAGCGGCCGTCGCGGGAGGCAGCGTAGTGGCACAGGGTGATGAGGGTCTGGGGGACGCAGGCAGGGAGGTGAGGGGGGCGGGGGGCGGCCGGGACCACCCCCCCCCGCCCCAGCACCGCGTCCCCCTCCCGGGCGCGTCCCCGCGCTCACCTTGCGGGGCACCAGGAAGTCGCCCACGCGGATGTCTCGGTCGGGGACCACGCGGGCGTTGCTGGGGATGACGGGGTAGAGCCTGCGGGGGGACGGCGGGGGGGTGTCAGGGGGTGCCACCGCCCCGCCCCCGTCGTCCCCATCGTCCCCGCGCTCACCTCAGCGTCTCCTTGACCACGGCTTTCAGCAGGGGCATGCGGGCCAGCGCGGCCGCGGGGGGCTCGTGGCCGGGGCCCAGCGCCGCCACCACCTCCCGGTGCAGCGCCGCCTGCACCCCGGGGTGCCGCGACAGCTCGTACAGGCTCCAGGACAGGGTGCTGGAGATCTGCAGTGGGATGGGGGGGTCAGAAGGGA
>NW_023309169.1:0-823 GCF_011077185.1 Oxyura jamaicensis
CTGGTACCCATCTTGGTCCGTGACCTGTGGAGACACAAGCATACCCTTGACCCCAAGTTATTAGAGGCTAGGGTCCCTCCCAAAGACCTGTATTTAAATTTGTTACCATCACTAAGGCCTGCTCTGATTCTGGCAACCGTGGCAGTGCAGAATTCATACTTTTGTAATGTTTTACTATGGGTGGTACCTCTTTGTGAGGAAAGGGTAATGCTAGGTGATTCATTATGTAAAGTGCCTTTCCCAACCTGTTCTGTGGTGTTTCCTGGGTGTCTACTGAGGCAGTAACTGGTCATCTCTGTGAGGAGCAACTGGCAGTCCAAAGGCTTAGCTGTAGGATAAGTTATCATCATGGTATGAGTGACAGCTTCTCTCCCCTCTATCCTTTGGCTATTTCAGTCAATAATGATAAAGTGTATTATGTTTCTCTGTATCACTGAATAAATCCTTAATGATAGCCAAGACTTCAGTGCACTAAGTACTGTATCACTGTTACAAGAAGGAAAGCAGGAAGACACCGTTGTTAAGAAAAATCTTGGGTGGCAAAGTCCTTTTTCACTGCCCGTTTCCTGAATGTACTTTTTAAAAGAAAATATTTAAATTTAGAAAAGTAAAGTTCCACCCTCATATTACATGGATTACTACAGCCGTGTAGGTCATAGCAAAAAAAGAATTTTGAACACTGGACAAAGCTTAACACAATACCATACCAGAACACTCAACACCTAGTAAAGTTATATTATCAATTTGTTTTTGATTTCCAAAGAGATTTCCAAGATACATCTGCAGCAGGGTTTTTTTTTCTTTTTTTTTTTCTTTTTTTTTT
>NW_023309169.1:923-11565 GCF_011077185.1 Oxyura jamaicensis
TTTTTTTTTTTTCTTTTTTTTTTTTTTTTTCTTGAGGGTTTCTGCGGAAGACCTGACTTTTTTGCAATTATAAAAAATTCTCTTTAATATCACAAATATTCAAAGGACATAGATGTGCCCAAACTCAGAAGTCTGTATACTTGAGATTCTACCATGTCTTTAAAAACCCTCTGGATTCCTTCAGAAAAAAAAATATAGCAATGTGAGAACTAATGTTAATGAAACAGTAAGAAAGCACTAAAAGATTCCAAACTTTGAATATAAAGATTGACTAGACCGTTATCAACAGGAAAAGAAAGACTTTTTCAAAACTGCATAGTAAGAAAATTCTGTAAAAATCCTTGGAGAACAGTCTATCACTATTAATGCACCCTTAATAAAAAATATATCTCTAAAAATAGTGCTGAACACAAAAACAAATGTTGTATATTATTTGAGATAGTTATGAAGTTTTAGAGGTAGATGACTAAATCAGTTATTTGGGAGAATTACCACTACAGCCATTGGTGTAAACAGTATTACATTTTACCTATATAGTGTTCATATCTGTGCAAGAGTGCAGAGAGCAGGAAGAACATTTCTCACCTAACAGCAACTATATTAATTCAATGTCTTTGGTCTGCATCAATTCTCCTAGAAATGGGGGCAAGGGGAAGAAAATTAGGAAGGCAAGACAAATCAACCCCATTTATGTATGCAGGCAAGTAAGAGGCAAAATGCACCAGCCAAATTATACACTAAGGGTGACTGGGCTCACTGCACAATCCTCAGGACATGGCTAGATCAGATGGGTAATACCCAAACACTCTATAGGCTGAAAATGAAACATCAGAAATCCTGTACAGTAGTTCCCATGATGTGAATTCAGTCATCTTGCCTTATGTATTCACAACGGTGCTGTGTTGTTGCAAAAGCACTTTCATTCCTGTTCACCATGTCCATCAGATTTGGGGGTTCCATTAAGAAGAAAAGCAGTAACTAATAGCAGCGCAAGGCTTTGTCACTAGTGAACAGAGTATGTTAACTGGCTAACACTTGTGAAGTGTTAGTTGTTCCAAACCGTAACCATTTCAAAAACAGCGTCACCACCAGAACCTGATGGTATTCAAAGCATCTGTTAATACACAAATGGAATCAGAATTTTTCTGTCCTTTGGGTAGTCTTCAAATTTCTCAAGGTACCACTGGTGGTGTTGCTTTGCCTGAGAGCCCAAGATAAAAAGTGTACACAATGCAAATGCAAGGCTTTCGATGGTGCAGCAGGCAAGGCCAAACCCAAACCATTCCAGGAGCTCTTCAAAGAAGCTGGCTCCACTGACATACTCAAACATTCCTCCTCTTGGTATCTTGTAACCAGTTTCCCCTGTTTTTTTCTTTCTTTTTTTTTATTTTTTCTATTTTTTTCTTTTTTCTTTTTTTTTTCCTTTTTTTTCCCTTTTAATATTTTTTTTCTGTTTCTTTCCTTTTTTCATTTTTTTCTTTTTTTTTCCTTTTTTCTTTCTCTTTTTTTCTTTTTATTTCTTTTTCTCTTTTATCTTTTTTTTTCTTTTTTTCTTTCCTTTTTTCCCTATTTTTTTCTATTTTTTTCCTTTTTGTTTCCTTTTTTTCTTTCATTTTTTTCTTTTTCTTTTTTCTTTTTTTCTTTTTTTTCCTTTCCTTTTTTCGTTCTCTCTTTTTTCTTTCTTTTTATTTCTATTTTTTCTTTTTTCTTTAAAAAAAATTTTTTTTTCCTTTTTCCCTTTTTTCCATTTTCTATTTTTTCTTTTTTTTCTTTTTTTTTCTTTTTTGTTTCCTTTTTTCCTTCTTTTCCTTTTTTCTTTCTTTTTCTTTATTTTTTTCTTTTTTTGTTTAGTCTTTTTTTCCTTTTTTTTCTATTTTTTCTTTTTTTCTTTTCTTTGTGTCTCTTTTTTGTCTTTTTTTTTCATTTTTCTATTTGTTGTCTTTTTTATTTTTTTATTATTTTATTTATTTATTTATTTATTTATTGTAGAAACCATAAGGAGTTATCACAAATCTGGGGTAGGAGGTTTGAAGCCTTGGCCGGGCTGCCGTCGGCAACGCCAGCAGACAGACTGGTCGGGCTGAGGGGGGTGGGGCGGCCCGGGGGTGGGGGTTAGCAACAGCGGCAGAGCCGCTCGGTTCGGCGGGCGCAGCGGAGCGAAGCAGAGAGGGAAGATCGGGGCCGACCCGGGGGTGGGGGGTGGTGGCGGGGGGGCAGCAGCAGCGACGGAGCCGAGGGCGGAGGTCGGCACGCCTCTCCTCCCTCTCCTGTGGGTGGTGCAGGACATCCCCCGTGGTTGTCCTGGGGTGTTACTTCCGCAAGCGGCTCAGATCTCTGCTTTGACCTGGCCCCGCCAACTTCCGTCTTTTCCGCGCCCGATGGTGGGACTTCCGCATGATTTAGAGGGGCATCCCCAGAGTTCTCACCCGCAATGTGCGTTAAAAGTCAGCAACAGTTCTGCAAGGGCTGCCGCTCCTAATGTTGACATCTGGGCCACGGCGCAGGCAACCTCCTTCTCCGCCTCCATAGCCTTTAGTGTCTCTAATACCGTTCGTCACAACTCACAGACAGTTTTCACCTCCTTTTCATCTTTTTAATCCCCTGTTATAGTCCTTTCCCACATGGTATTCCCGAACTCCCGCCATTCCGTAACAGGGAACAGCAAGGCAGTCTCTCTAAAATGTCCCCATCGTTGTCCCAACTTGATCAATTTGATCAGTTTCTTTCCCGTTGTCTCAATACCTCTCTTAGAGAGTATTCCAGCAAGCAACAATGCAGCAGCCTCCACTTCCATGGCTGTGCTTCCTCTGAGAGGTAGGGAGCGACCCTGACCCGTGTCTGCCAAGCAGCACCCTCTCAGCTGTTTAATTTCCCGTTGTCTCGATACCTCTCTTAGAGAGTATTCCAGCGAGCAACAATGCAGCAGCCTCCACTTCCATGGCTGTGCCTCCTCTGAGAGGTAGGGAGCGATCCTGACCCATGTCTGCCATGCAGCACCCTCTCAGCCGTTTATTTTCCCAATCCCCTCCTCCTCTAGCTGCTTACCGCAGTCTCGGAGACTTAGTCGCGCTGGACTGTCTGGTGCGTAACCATCCTCTGCTACCAGATGTTGTCGGAAAGGGAAACGGACCGGAGTAACGATGCAACCTCGATGCGAGTATAATCGTCCTCCTTTATTGCAGGTTCTCACAGAGTATATATAGGCAACTAACTACAGCATGCGCCGATAACAACTTATAATTGGTCTAGCTTCTCCATGCACTTGTCTCTAGCTTGTTTCCTCATTATCTCTAATACAAGGACGTGGGAAGCAGCACAAAGCCACCTGCAAATTCCTTTCCCACATTCGTCCATTCCTACAGTGGCAGGGAATGGTTCAGAGAGGACATGAAAAGCCCACCTGATAAACACGTGGCTCAGAGGCTGGTGCCAACACAGAAGTTTTGGGTTCTTTGACCACGGGGCGCTCTACTCGGCACCTGGCCTGATGGCCGCAGATGGGTCCCAACTGTCCCCAAGGGGAAAACGGATCCTGGCCCAGGAGCTGTCAGGGCTCATTGAGAGGGCTTTAAACTAGGTGAGAAGGGGGGCGGGGATGAAACAAAGCCTGTTGGAGGTGTGCCAGGGGGAACAGTGGCAAGGCCGGGGGAAAAGGCTAAGGCCCAGCTGAAGTGCATTTACACTAATGCACGCAGCATGGGCAACAAGCAGGAGGAGCTGGAAGCCATTGTGCAGCACACAGGCTATGACTTGGTTGCCATCACGGAAATGTGGTGGGACCACTCTCATGACTGGAGTGCTGCAATGTCTGGCTATAGGCTCTTCAGAAGGGACAGGCAGCACGGAAGGGGTGGTGGAGTGGCTCTCTATATTAGAGTGTTTTGACGTCGTCGAACTTGAGGCTGGGAATGACAAGGTGGAGTCGCTATGGGTTAGGATCAGCGGAAAGGCCAACAAGGGAAGCATCCTGGAGGGGGTCTGTTATAGACTGCCAAACCAGGATGAGGGGACGGATGAGGAGTTCTACAGGCAGCTGGCAGAAGTTGCGAAATCGTCAGCGCTTGTTCTTGTGGGGGACTTTAACTTCCCAGACATATCCTGGAAACACAACACAGCCCAGAGAAAGCAGTCCAGGAGGTTTCTGGAGAGCGTGGAACATAACTTCCTGACGCAGCTGGTTGGCGAGCCTACCAGGGGAGGTGCCCCGCTAGACCTTCTGTTCACTAACAGAGAAGGACTGGTGGGAGACGTGCTGGTCGGGGGCTGTCTTGGGCAGAGTGACCACAAAATGGTAGAGTTCTCGATACTCGGCAAAGTCAGGAAGGGGATCAGTAAAACCGCTCTCTTGGACTTCCGGAGGGCTGACTTTGAGCTGTTCAAGACACTGGTTGGCAGAGTCCCTTGGGAGGCGGTACTGAAAGGCAGAGGAGCCCAGGAGGGCTGGGCGCTCTTCAAGAAAGAAATCTTAATGGCTCAGGAGCGGTCTGTCCCCACGTGCCCAAAGACGAGCCGGCGTGGAAGAAGACCGGCCTGGCTGAGCACAGAGCTGTGGCTCGAGCTTAGGAGAAAAAAGAAGGTTTATAATCTTTGGAAAAGAGGGCGGGCCACTCAGGGGGACTACAAGGATGCTGTGAGGGGGTGCAGGGACAAAATCAGAAAGGCCAAAGCTCATCTGGAGCTCAATCTGGCCACTGCTGTTAAAGACAACAAAAAATGTTTTTATAAATACATCAACACAAAAAGGAGGACTAAGGAGAATCTCCACCCTTTACTGGATGTGGGGGGAAACTTAGTAATCAGAGCTGAGGAAAAAGCTGAGGTGCTTAACGCCTTCTTTGCCTCAGCCTTTAACAGCAAAACCAGTTGTTCTCTGGATACCCAGTACCCTGAGCTGGTGGAAGGGGATGGGGAGCAGAATGTGGCCCCCACAATCCACGAGGAAATGGTTGGCGACCTGCTACAGCATTTGTATGTACGCAAGTCGATGGGGCTGGATGGGATCCACCCGAGGGTACTGAGAGAACTGGCGGAGGAGCTGGCCAAGCCGCTTTCCATCATTTATCGGCAGTCCTGGCTACTGGGGGAGGTCCCAGTCGACTGGCAGCTAGCAAACGTGACGCCCATCTACAAGAAGGGCCGGAGGGTAGACCCGGGGAACTATAGGCCTGTTAGTTTAACATCAGTACTAGGGAAGCTCATGGAGCAGATTATCTTGGGTGTCATCATGCGGCAGTTGCAGGGCAAGCAGGCAATCAGGCCTAGTCAGCATGGGTTTATGAAGGGCAGGTCCTGCTTGACGAACCTGATCTCCTTCTATGACAAGGTGACACGCTTAGTGGATGAGGGAAAGGCTGTGGACGTGGTCTACCTTGACTTCAGTAAGGCATTTGACACTGTTCCCCACAGCATTCTCCTCAGGAAACTGGCTGCTCGTGTCTTGGACTGGCATACACTTCATTTTTTTAAGAGCTGGCTGGATGGCCGGGCCCAGAGAGTTGTGGTGAATGGAGTCAAATCCAGTTAGAGGCCGGTCACTAGTGGAGTCCCCCAGGGCTCGGTACTGGGACCAGTCCTCTAACATCTTAATCGATGATCTGGACGAGGGGATCGAGTGCACCCTCAGCAAGTTTGCAGATGACACCAGTTAGGTGCGTGTGTCGATCTGCTCGAGGGTAGGAAGGCTCTGCAGGAGGATCTGGATAGGCTGGACCGATGGGCCGAAGCCAACTGCATGAAGTTCAACAAGGCCAAGTGCCGGGTCCTGCACCTGGGGCACAACAACCCCAAACAGCGCTACAGGCTGGGAGATGTGTGGTTAGAAAGCTGCCTGTCAGAGAAGGACCTGGGAGTATTGGTTGACAGCTGGCTGAATATGAGCCAGCAGTGTGCTCAGGCGGCCAAGAAGGCCAGCAGCATCCTGGCCTGTATAAGAAACAGTGTGGCCAGCAGGTCCAGGGAAGTGATTGTCCCCCTGTACTCGGCTCTGGTGAGGCCGCACCTCGAGTACTGTGTTCAGTTTTGGGCCCCTCGCTACAAGGATATGGAGGTGCTTGAGCGAGTCCAGAGAAGGGCTACGAAGCTGGTGAAGGGTCTGGAGAACAAGTCTTACGAGGAGTGGCTGAGGGAGCTGGGACTGTTTAGCTGGGACTGTTTAGCCTGGAGAAGAGGAGGCTCAGGGGTGACCTTATTGCACTCTACAGGTACCTGAAGGGAGGCTGTAGCGAGGTGGGAGTTGGACTATTCTGTGATTCTGTGATAAATAAGATCCCAGGATTTAGTACTACGTTCAGTGCTGCACAAGTTGTGCATGTTCATGGGCATATCACATTTACTGACAGTACACACATTGTTTAACAGAATGTGAAACAATTATTCAGGATGTTAGTCAATTATTCAGAATGATAGTCATACAAGCAATTGCAATTTGTACAACAAATACATAGATTTTTCCTAAACCCTGATTTTTATTTATTTTATTGTCTTTGAATGTGGTGGCCAAGGAGATCATCTGCACTGGTCATCTTATCACAGAATCTTCTAGGTTGGAAGAGACCTCAAGATCATCAAGTCCAACCTCTGACCTAACACTAACAGTCCCCACTAAACCATATCCCTAAGCTCTACATCTAAACGTCTTTTAAAGACCTCCAGGGATGGTGACTCCACCACTTCCCTGGGCAGCCCATTCCAGTGTCTAACAACCCTTTCGGTAAAGAAGTTCTTCCTAAGATCCAACCTAAAACTCCCCTGGCGCAACTTAATCCCATTCCCCCTCGTCCTGTCACCAGGCACGTGGGAGAATAGACCAACCCCCACCTCGCTACAGCCTCCCTTGAGGTACCTGTAGAGTGCAATATGGTAACCCCTGAGCCTCCTTTTCTCCAGGCTGAACAAGCCCAGCTCCCTCAGCCGCTCCTCGTAAGACTTGTTCTCCAGACCCCTCACCAGCTTCGTAGCCCTTCTCTGGACTCACTCAAGCACCTCCATGTCCTTCTTGTAGTGAGGGGCCCAAAACTGAACACAGTACTCGAGGTGCGGCCTCACCAGAGCCGAGTACAGGGGGACAATCACCTCCCTAGCCCTGCTGGCCACACTGTTTCTTATACAGGCCAGGATGCTGTTGGCCTTCTTGGCCACCTGAGCACACTGCTGGCTCATATTCAGCCAACTATCAACCATCACTCCCAGGTCCTTCTCTGCCTGGCAGCTCTCCAACCACTCATCTCCCAGCCTGTAGCTCTGCTTGGGGTTATTGCGCCCCAGGTGCAGGACCCGGCACTTGGCCTTGTTGAACTTCATGCAGTTGACCTCAGCCCATCGGTCCAGCCTCTCCAGATCCTCCTGCAGAGCCTTCCTACCCTCAAGCAGATCGAGGCACGTACGTAACTTGGTGTCATCTGCAAACTTACTGAGGGTGCACTCAATGCCCTCATCCAGATCATCGATGAAGATATTGAAGAGGACCGGCCCCAGCACCGAGCCCTGGGGAACGCCACTAGTGACCGGCCTCCAACTGGATTTGACTCCATTTACCACGACTCTTTTGGCCCGGCTATCCAGCCAGTTTCTAACCCAACGAAGCATGCGCCAGTCCAAGCCAAGAGCAGCCAGTTTCTTGAGGAGAATGCTGTGGGAAATGGTGTCAAAAGCCTTGCTGAAGTCAAGGTAGACCACATCCACAGCCTTTCCCTCATCCACCCAGCGCGTCACTTGGTCATAGAAGGAGATCAGGTTCGTCAAGCAGGACCTGCCCTTCATAAACCCATGCTGACTGGGCCTGATCGCCTGCTTGCCCTGCAAGTGCTGCGTGATGACTCTCGAGATAATCTGCTCCATGAGCTTCCCTGGCACTGAGGTCAAACTGACAGGCCTGCAGTTTCCCGGGTCAGTCCTTCGGCCCTTCTTGTAGATGGGCGTCACATTTGCTAGCCGCCAGTCAACTGGGACCTCCCCCGATAGCCAGGACTGTTGATAAATGATGGTAAGCGGCTTGGCCAGCACCTCTGCCAGTTCTCTCAGTACCCTTGGGTGGATCCCATCCGGCCCCATCGACTTGTGCACATCCAAGTGCCGTAGCAGGTCACCAACCATTTCTTCATGGATAGTGAGGGCCACATCTCTCTCCCTATCCCCTTCCACCAGTTCAGGGTACTGGGTATCCAGAGAACAATCGGTATTGCCGTTAAAGACTGAGGCGAAGAAGGCATTAAGCACCTCCACCTTTTCCTCATCTCTTGTAACTACGTTTCCCCCCGCACCCAGTAAAGGATGGAGATTCTCCTTAGTCCTCCTTTTCGTGTTGATGTATTTATAAAAACATTTTTTGTTATCTTTAACAGCAGTAGCCAGATTCAGCTCCAGATGAGCTTTGGCTTTTCTAATTTTGTCCCTGCACAGCCTCGCGATATCCTTATAGTCCTCCCTAGTGGCCTACCCACTTTTCCAAAGATTATAAACCCTCTTTTTTCTTCTAAGCTCAAGCCACAATTCTCTGTTCAGCCAGGCTGGTCTTCTTCCCCGCCAGCTCGTCTTTGGGCACGTGGGGACAGACCGTTCCTGCGCCATTAAGATTTCCCTCTTGAAGAGCGCCCAGCCTTCCTGGACTCCTCTGCCCTTCAGAACCACCTCCCAAGGGACTCTACCAACCAGTGACCTCAGCAGCACAAAGTCAGCCCTCCGAAAGTCCAATACAGTGGTTTTACTGGTCCCCTTCCTGGCCTTGCCAAGAATAGAGAACTCCACCATTTCATGGTCACTCTGCCCAAGACAGCTCCCGACAATCACATCCTCCACCAGTCCTTCTCTGTTTGTGAAGAGAAGGTCTAGCGGGGCGCCACCCCTGGTAGGCTCACTAACCAGCTGTGTCAGGAAGCTATCTTCCACGCTCTCCAGAAACCTCCTAGACTGCTTCCTCTGGGCTGTGTTGTGCTTCCAGGATATGTCTGGGAAGTTGAAGTCCCCCACGAGAACCAGCGCTGACGATTTCGCAACTTCTGCCAGCTGCCTGTAGAACTCCTCATCCGTCTCCTCGTCCTGGTTTGGCGGTCTGTAACAGACCCCGACCAGGACGCTAGCCTTGTTGGCCCCGCCAATCCTAACCCAAAGGGACTCGACTTTGCCATGCCCAGCCTCGAGTTCTACAACATCGAAAGACTCTCTAATATAGAGAGCCACTCCACCCCTTCTGTGCTGCCTGTCCCTTCTGAAGAGTTTATAGCCAGTCATTGCAGCACTCCAGTCATGAGAGTGGTCCCACCACGTCTCGGTGATGGCAACCAAGTCGTAGCCTGCCTGCTGCACAATGGCTTCCAGCTCCTCCTGTTTGTTACCCATGCTGCGTGCATTGGTGTAGATGCACTTCAGCTGGGCCATTGCCTTATCCCCTGGCCTTGCTATTGTTCCCCCTGGCACAGCTCCAGCAAACCTTGCTTCAGCCCCATCCCCCTTCTTACCTAATTTAAAGCCCTATCAATGAGCCCTGCCAGCTCCTGGCCCAGGATCCGTTTTCCCCTAAAAGATAGGGACCCGTCTGCGGCCATCAGGCCGGGTGTCGAGTAAAGTGCCCCATGGTCGAAAAACCCAAGATTTCCGTCTTGGCACCAGCCCCTGAGCCACGTGTTTAACAGGTGGGCTTTTTGTGTCCTCTCTGTACCCCTCCCTGCCACCGTAGGGATGGACATAAACACCACCTGCACTCCCGCTCCATCCACTAACCATCCCAGTCCCCTAAAGTCTCGTTTAATAGCCCTCAGGCTTCTCTCTTCAACATCATCACTACCTGCCTGGACTATCAAAAGAGGATAATAGTCAGAGGGGCGAACCAGGTTGGGAAGCTTCCTGGCAACGTCCCTGACCCTGGCCCCAGGGAGGCAGCAGACTTCCCTACGGGTAGGGTCAGGCCGACAAATAGGGCCCTCTGTTCCCCTGAGGAGAGAGTCTCCCACAACAATCACCCTTCTGTCTTTCTTGGTGGAGGCAGTCCTGAGGCGTGGAGTCGACGTCCTCGCCCTAGGCATCCTCCTGGGTACACTTGCTACCTCTTCCTCACCCACCGGTCTCTCCATCTCCAGGGCCTCAAACCTGTTGCGTAAGGGCACCTGGGAAGGTGGGGCCGGAAGGGGAGGGCATCGCCTGCCATGTCGAGCAGGGACCTTTTTCCATTCCTCCTCAACTCCCAGATCCCCTCCCTCTGCCTGACGGCCACAGGGCAGGGGGTCCACCCCCATTTGGGGTGTCTCACCCCGGTACCTCTCCTTGAGGCCCTGCAGGGAGTCGCTCCACCAGTCGATCTCCCGCTCACACTCCCTGATATCCCTCAACCTCTCCACCTCCTCCTTGAGCTCCGCCACCATGTGGACCAGGTCATCCACCTGCTCACACCTCACACACACAGTTTATCCGCCTCCTGCCAATGGCAGCAACAGGCTCAGACACTCCCTGCATCCGGTGGCCTGAACCGCTGCACTTTTCAACGGGTAGTCGGTCTGGGTGTGTACCGACTTCCTGGAGAGCGCACCGTGCCTGGTGGAGACCATTATCGCCTCAATAACGGCTGTCGTTGAGGAGGTGTTACGTACGGGCGGAGGAGAGCGCTCCGCCCCGCCTGCTCGCCCCGCCTGCTCGCCCCGCCTGCTCGCCCCGC
>NW_023309169.1:11575-28702 GCF_011077185.1 Oxyura jamaicensis
GCTCGCCCCGCCTGCTCGCCCCGCCTGCTCGCCCCGCCTGCTCGCCCTGCCGCGCCCCGCCCTGTTTGCCCGTCCTGGTCGCCGCGCTCCCTAGGGGCAGCTTTTGAGCGGCTGTGGGAGGGGGCGCTGCTGGCTCCGCCTACGCCTCGTCAGCCTCCCTCACGAGGGCTGCCGGGTCCTGGCGGCTCCCTCGAGTAGGCTCGATGCCGGAAAAATTATCCCTGCCTGGCCCGATCCCCCGCTCCGTTGCAGAACGCGTCTGCCCCGGAGCCGATCGCCTCGGCAAATCTTCTGAGTGTCTTTTCCCTTTTTTCCCCACCCTGTAAGATAATTAAAAACAAATGTTTACCTAATATACTAGACATGACACTTTATATTGGCAGTTATTTTCTATATTAAAGTAGTATAAGTTAACAAAATAAAGGCTTAGGGTATTTTTTTAATGCGTACCTTTGTATAATTTTACAAGTATATTTTTATGAGACACAAGCCTATCTGAACATAACATGTTGACATAAATTAATACAGTCAAGGCACTTGTAGGATACACAACTGAGATAACATCTGAGGATAAAAAGCACACTACTTTATGTTTTTGTTGTTGTTGTTTGTTTGCTTGCTTCTTTGTTTTGAACCCACCCAAACATTTTTGGTTTATTTTTTAAAAAGGCCTACTAGAGTTTTAAAGCAGTATTCCAATAAAGAAGGCAAGTCTAATGTTATTGAAGACAATACCACAAGAAAAGTGGTATTATAAGAAAGGTTATCTTGGACAGCCTGGGAGAGTTATAGGAGAGAATAGTAAGAGCAGTAATGATGATCCCTGTAAGGTAGATGAGACTGAGTTTTCAAAAGAGAAAGCTGTGAAAACATAACAGCATATTGGACAGAGGGAGGCAAAATAAGCAGGAGAAGGAATGATTTTGTAGTAATTATGAACAAGCATAGAATAGATTTTTTTTTTTTTCTGTTGCCCAGATAATTCATTATTACAATTAATTGCAAAGCATTCATTTTTTTGTTTGTTTCTAGAGAAAAATACTAAACATTAGCAAAAGCATAAAGAGTGGGGGAAAGAGCAGAAAGACTGAAGTTGTAAGCCTGAACAGCGATGTCACAGTAACAACAGATTTATTTTAGTTTCAATTAGTGGTATAAGCACTCTGCTTGCCTGTAAGAGACTGAACAAGAATATGTATTTGGGAAATGTTGCAAGACAATTTTAAGTAGGAACTTGCTCACTTCTAGTAAAGTGACAAGCGAAAGAAGACAAGAGATTAAGTACAGAACACCATGTAATATTAGCCAAAGAATTTTACGTAATCAGAAAAGATTTGTTGCTTCAGAAAGAGTAATTATGGCATAATGGGTCAGTTTTCATGAATTTATAGTATTCCACGATATCCCAAAGTATTTGGCTTCTGGCCAGTCAACAATCACTTCCAGGATTCCTGGGCGACTGGGGTTTCCTATTCAAGCCTGCTGAGTAGTCAGTGGAACCCACTTGCTCCATGTAGCATCAGTTGCATGATGTGTAGAGGGGACCCTTCCTTTGAACATCCAGCCCAGTACCGGCAGTCGGGGTGCCAGGAGGAGCTGTGCTTCAGTACCAACCACTTCTGAAGCAGATCGAACTCCTTCATATGCTGCCAATATCTCCTTTTCGGTTGGAGTGTAGCGGGCCTCAGATCCTCTGTATCCCCGACTCCAAAGCCCTAGGGGTCGACCTCGAGTTTCCCCAGGTTCTTTCTGCCAGAGGCTCCAGGTGGGGCCATTCTCCCCGGCTGCGGTGTAGAGCACATTCTTTACATCTGGTCCCGTTCGGACTGGCCCAAGGGCTACTGCATGAACTATTTCCTGCTTAATTTGTTCAAAGGCTTGTCGTTGCTCAGGGCCCCACTTGAAATGATTCTTCTTACGGGTTACTTGGTAGAGCGGGTTTACAATCAGACTGCACTTTGGAATGTGCATTCTCCAAAACCCCACGACACCTGGGAAAGTTTGTGTTTCCTTTTTGCTAGTTGATGGAGACATAGCTGTTATTTTGTCGATCGCATCCATTGGGATTTGACAACGTCCATCTTGCCATTTTATTCCTAAAAACTGGATCTCTTGTGCAGGTCCTTTAACTTTATTTTCTTTTATGGCAAAACCGGCCTTCAGAAGGATTTGGACTACTTTCTTCCCTTTCTCAAAAACTTCCTCTGCTGTGTCACCCCACACAATGATGTCATCGATGTACTGCAGGTGTTCAGGACCTTCCTCCTGTTCCAGCGCAGACTGGATCAGTCCATGGCAAATGGTAGGGCTGTGTTTCCACTCCTGGGGCAGCCGATTCCAGGTGTATTGGGTGCCCCTCCAAGTGAAAGCAAACTGTGGTCTGCACACTTCTATTAAAAGGATAGAAAAAATAAATTAGGAATATCTATTGTGGCATAGCACTTGGCTTTGCTTGACTCCGGTTTGTACTGGAGTTCTAGCATGTCCGACACAGCAGCACTCAGCGGTGTCATAACGTCATTCAGGCCACAAGATTCTACTATCTAGTCCTCTCGCCATTAGACTTTCCAACTGGCCATATGGGACTATTAAAGGGTGAGTGAGTCTTCCTGATCACTGTTTGGCTCTCCAGCTGACGAATTAGCTTATGGATGGGGATCAGGGAGTCTCGGTTGGTGCGATATTGCCACCAGTGCACAGTTGTGGTAGCAATTGGTACCTGCTGTTCTTCAACCCTCAGCAAACCCACAACAGAAGGGTCCTCCAAGAGGCTGGACAAAGTAGACAACTGTTTAATGCCCTCTGTCTCTAAGGCAGCTATGCCAAAAGCCCACCGGAACCCTTTTAGGTCCTTGAAATATCCTCTTCTAAGATAGACTATGCCAAGGATGCACGGAGCATCTGGGCCAGTCACAGTGGGGTGCTTTTGCCACTCATTCCCAGTTAGACTCACTTCAGCCTCCAATACAGTTAACTGCTGGGATCCCCCTTGTCACTCTAGAGATGCAGATGTATTCTGCCCCTTTTTAGCTTGATGGCGTTACAGTACACTGTGCACTGGTGTCTACTAAAGCCTTATTCTTCTGTGCCTCTGAAGTGCCAGGCCATCGAATCCACACAGTCCAATAAACTCGATTGTTCCTTTCCTCCCCCTGGCTGGAGGCAGGGCCCATCTAATCCTAGTCAGAATCTTAATTTCTGTGTCTGGAAGACTGCACGCTAGAATTAGGAGCAACAAGTTTCTTAGAGAACCCCTCTTTTGCAATAATTTTTCCTTGCAACTCATGTACCCATGCCTCTAGGGTCGAGGTAGATTTTGCATCCCATTTTCTCTTGCTCTCTCCTTGATCACGTAGGTAAAAACAGGGTGGCACAGAGTGTGTACCCACTATATCTTCTTTCTTGAACAGAGGGACGCTTACTTCTGATACCTGAGACACTGGTTTGTACAGGTGGGGAGGAAAATATATTCTCTTTATGTTGGTGGACCTCTTGAGAAAGTTTCTTGTGGGAAATCGGTCAGAAAGTATATGGATTAGGTTAGACACAGAGATGAAGTGAGAAAAGGAAAATGCAGAATGAGGCGAAAGTCACGTAGCCTGAAGATAAAGGAGGTATAATTGGGAGACAAGAAGATCAAAAAACAACAGGTGCAGTCTGGCCTGTTGCTCATCAGTACACGAAAAGGAGATATGGCTGCTGTGTGATCGCCTTGTGAACAATAATAACGGCTAACGAGCAAACCTTGCCAAGTTGTGTGATAAAAGCATGTAGGTAGGCTAAGCCTATATAAGTAGATGGGTTAGACAATAAAGTGCTTCAGCTATGCACCAGCCTGGAGTCGTGTCGTTCATTCCCTTCAAATGGTGACCCCGACGTGATAAGGATAGACAACGCAGGCATAGCGTCTGAAGGGAACCCCGCTGAAAGAGTCAAGCTGACAGCTGGACTGCAGCTTCCCCATCCGGATCCACGCCTATCCACAGGTGAGCAGTGGGAAGAAAAATGGGGGCAAATCTATCAGCCAAGGAGGAGGTGATAGTCAAATTGATAAGCAAACTCTTAGAGAAAAGAGGGATGAAATAAGATTCATATAAGTTGAAACTACTGTTAAAGTTTTTACAAAAGAATGGTGCCCTGTCAACGTTTTTGGCGGTGTTTGATGTGGAGACATGGGAAAAAGCGAGGACTATCATTTGGGAGGCCGCTTCGCATGGGGATACAACAGCAGCAGAAATAATGACTACCTGGCATTCGGTAACTGAAACGTTAAAAGCCTGGCGCACGGAGAAAAGGGTACAAACTGCCGTGGCTCAAGCTAGTGAGGCACAAGGAGGTGATTGTGTGCCGGCGGAACCTGCCAATCTAATAGATCTCGAAAAGGAGCCAGGCGTGGGTTCCAATCCATTCCTTCTGCCATTATCATCATCGGCGCCCCCTATAGACACTGAACCTCCGGTCCCCGTCTCTCCTCGACATGGCGTCTCCCCACTAGAAAAAGATTTTGACCGCCGCAGGCGTTGGGAACAGATACGCCGGGAGGCGTTAAGGGACGGGGATCCAGTTGGTATGGCTTTCCCAGTAATGGTGCGGAATAATGGACCAAACGAATATCAAGCTTTTCAGTGGGATCTGATTAAAGAATTAAGAAAAACAGTTACCACCTACGGGTTACATGCCCCTTTCACCCAATCATTATTAGAAAATGTTATGACGGGTCAGTTACTGGTACCTTATGATTGCCGCCAAATAGCTGCTATGATCCTCACCCTGACTCAAAAATTATTTATGGGAATAGAAATGGAAAGAGCTGTGTGAGGTAGCAGCGCTACGGGTGCCGGACTCCTACAGCTTATGGGGACTGAGCCGGTACTGGATCCGCGACTACAAGCGCGGCTCAGTGATGCCATCTTGCGACAATCGGCTCACTTGGCATTACAAGCCCTGCTGAAATTACCAGAGGCGGGGAGGAGCCAGCCGTCTTTTACCAGCATACGACAGGGGATCAGTGAACCCTATATGCAATTTATAGATGGGTTAAGGGATTCATTGGATAAGCAGATTGATAACAAAGAAGCAAAAGATGCCTTGATACTAAAACTGGCAGTTGAAAACGCGAATACGGACTGTAAAAGATTTTGCAATCCATGCCCACCGGGACCTCTCTAGTACAAATGATAGAGGCGTGCAATCGGGTGGGCTTAGTCGAACACCATACGGCCACTCTAGCCAGCGCTTTTACCGCAGCTATGAATAACGACAAGCGCTGCTTCCGTTGCCAGGAAACAGGGCATTTTGCGGCTAATTGCCCACGTAAGAGGGGGGATACCACGGCTGGCGGCGCTGGGCCTCCTGGTATGTGTCCGCGGTGTAAAAAGGCTTGGCACTGGGCCAGTCAGTGCCGCTCCAGATATCGTGCAGACGGCCAGACCCTTTCACCCCGGAAGGGAAACGGGGGGCCGAGCGCGGGACGCGGGCGCGCGATGACACAAATACCTCGCGGGGGGCGGCCGATTCTGAGTGCTACACCAGCCACCTCGAGAGTCATGATGACATCCACAGTAGTTCCCCCTCGAGAACCCCCGAATACGTCACCCTGGACTCCCTCTCAGCCAGAACCCGAGGGAGCGCTGGAGTGGATCTCTCCACAACAGTAGACTGTACCATCCAGGATAAAAGTGTCTGGAGGGTGCCGTTGAATGTTAAAGGGCCATTAGGGAAAGGATGCTATGCTATATTGATGGGGCGGTCCAATACTACTCTGGCGGGACTTTTTGTGTTACCGGGGGTGATTGACTCTAACTATGACGGCATAATGCATGCGATGGTTTGGACCCCTTCCCCTCCGATACACATTCCTGCTGGGACTCGATTAGCTCAATTAATACTATTTCAAACAATAGTACCCCGTACGGAAGGTAATGTATGGGGAAGCGCGGGTTTTGATTCAACCGGTCAGCCGGAACTTTTCTGGGCTACAGCCGTTGCAAATCCAAGGCCAATGCTGACTTTGACATTCTATTACCCAAAACCTGCAGAGACCACTCAGGCAGTGATATCGATGTTGGTAGACACAGGAGCTGATGTCACGGTCATAGCTCTAAAGGACTGGCCGAGTGAATGGCCGTTGGACTCGACCATAAAAGAGCTTCTCGGGGTCAGGGGGATGTCACGGACATACATATCTAAATACCCATTGTCAGTAAAAACACAAGAGGGCTCTGCTTTTTCGGTAAGACCATATGCTGCTCTCATTCCGATTAGTCTTCTTGGCAGAGATGTGATGGCGCAAGGCAATTTCACCGTGAGCTGCCCGGAGAATTTTCGGTATCGGCCATTGATGAGCAACCGATAATGAAGCTCACTTGGAGGACTGAACAACCAGTGTGGGTGGATCAGTGGCCGCTTCCTGCTGAAAAGGTTGCAGCGTTACAAGAACTTGTCCAGGAGCAATTGAGAGCAGGACATATAGCCCCCACTACCAGCCCTTGGAACTCACCAATGTTTGTGATAAAGAAAAAGAGCGGGAAATGGAGATTTCTACACGATCTAAGGAAAATCAACGCAGTCATGGAAGAGATGGGATCCCTCCAACCAGGCCTGCCTTCGCCCACCATGATCCCACGGAAATGGAATATTATAATAATTGACCTCAAGGACTGTTTCTTTACCATTCCGCTCCATCCGACGGACACACCAAAATTTGCATTCTCTGTACCTAAAATAAACAAAAGTGAACCTATGGACAGATACCACTGGACTGTTCTTCCACAAGGAATGAAAAATTCCCTGATGATATGCCAAATGTATGTTGCGAAAGCCTTGAGCCCTGTTAGAAAACAATTTCCTGAGGCGTATATCTATCATTACATGGACGATATCCTGGTAGCCTCGACTTCAGAATCCACAATACAGGATATAATGCCAAACCTCACGCGAGAACTACAGGCATGGGGGTTGCAAATAGCCCCTGAAAAAATCCAGCTAGAGGCCCCGTGGAAATATCTGGGGTGGAGAATTTTACAGCAAACCATTCAACCTCAAACTGTTACTATCACACATGAGTTTGAGACTCTCAATGATTTACAGAAACTCATTGGCAATATTAATTGGATACAAAACTATTGCGGAATAAATAATCAGGTGTTAGCGCCGTTGTTTGACCTCTTGAAAGGGGACAACGACATTACTGCACTGTGCCAATTGACAAAAGAGGCAAAAGAGGCGTTACAACATGTAGAGAAGAAATTAATGAAACAGCAGTGTCATCGACGGATGGAAAACTTGCCTATTCACCTGTACATATGCAATCAGAATCCGCAACCTTTAGCTATCATAGTGCAGTGGGACCCGAACGCTCCAGACCAACTGCTGCTGTTAGAATGGGTATTTCTGCCGCGCCAACCTTCAAAGACATTAGCAACAAGGGTGGAAATATTTGCGGCCCTAATAAGAAAAGGCAGGGACCGAATTGTCGAGATAGCTGGGATTGAACCTTCCACTATAGTCGTGCCTATCGTAAAAGACTATCTTGACTGGTGTTTACAAAACAGCTTAGAGATGCAACTTGCACTTACAGGCTTCGTTGGGCGCGTCGACATACATCTCCCCTCTCATAAGTTAATCACTTTCTGTAACAACATAACGATTGAACCGAAACCTTTGTGTCAATGGCAACCTGTACAGGGGAGGACGGTTTTCACTGATGGTTCGGGGAAAACGGGAAAGGTGGTTGTCACATGGAAAGAGAACAAACAATGGCAAGACGTAATCGATGTAGTGCAAGGCTCCCCCCAAATTGTGGAGCTTCATGCTATTGTCATGGCTTTTAAACATTGGGAACAGGAGCCACTGAACATTGTGGCCGACTCCTAATATGCCATGGGAGTCGTACAACTAATAGAACGAGTGCAAATACGCCATATTCAGAATGAGATGTTATTCTTGAAATTTAAGGAACTCTTGTTCTTAATAGAACGACATCTGCATCCATACTGCATCATACACATTCACAGTCACACCTCGTAACCAGGCATTTTTACCGAGGGCAACACACGAGCTGACATGTTGACTAATTTGGACATATATCCCCCGGTCCCTGATAAGCTCCTCCAAGTTCGCACCTCTCATCAATTCTTTCACCAGCCGGCTAAGTCATTAGCCAAACAATTTACAATTCCATTAGGGGATGCAAAACTTATAGTGCAGACCTGCCCTGACTGCCAACACGTACAGGGACCATCGCAGGAAGTAAACCCTAGGGGTCGGTTAAAGTACGTCCACGTCTCTGTAGACACTTTTTCACATGCCGTATGGGCAACTCCATTGAGTGGGGAAACAAGCAGGCATGTACAAGCTCATTTTCGAATTGCTTTTGCAGCCCTAGGTATTCCATTAGAAATCAAAACTGATAATGGACCTGCCTACACTAGCAAATCCACAGAAGGGTTTTTTCACACTTGGGGTATTACTGATAAAACAGAAATCCCACACTCCCCAACAGGACAAGGACAAGCTATAGTGGAACGTACACACAGAACGCTTAAATCCTTGCTAGACAAACAAAAAAAGGGGGAGACGAAGGAGACACCACAAAACAGAATTGCAAAGGTTATATATGTGATGAACCACCTAACTATGCCTTTCTTACATGAAGAAATTTCCCCAACAGTCAAACACTTTGGAACTCAAAAGACAGGCCTCACTTCGTTTTATGAGGATAGACCATTAGTTAAAATTCGTAATCTTAATAAAGGGGTGTGGGAGGGTCCATATTCTTTATTAACTTGGGGGCGAGGGTACGCTTGTGTCTCCACAGGGATAGGACCGAGATGGGTCCCAGCGCGAGCAGTTCGTCCTTGGCTAGAACCCTCATCCTCCTCAACCTCTGCAAGCTCGGGGAATCCTGGGTCTCCATCCAAGCATGCCGCAACATCTGGGAGTTCTGATGTTGTGCCAGCACTATGCAGCAATAGACACAACACTGGAGTGATACCAGTGCTGTTCCAGCTATGAGTGCAGAGCACAGCACTGTGTGGGCTGCTGCAGGGAAAGGTGACTCCATCCCAGACAGACCCAACACAACCTCCACCCCTTATTCCATAACATGTGTGTCACACTCAGGTCCCACATAGTTTAGTATATAGATATTTCATCACCATTATTCTCTGTCTATTAAAGTGTTTATACATCTGTACTTTTCATTCCACAGGCTTTTTCCCCAAAATGTTCATAAAAACTGTTGATGGTTTCAGCTTCATCTGTCAAAGTGGTCACTCAGGGCAGGCGAAGTTGGTTTTCTTGACACCAGCACCAGCTTAGCTCATGTCACTGTTGCATTTGCCCGGCTCCTTGCGAAGTTGACCTGTCGTTGGTTCTGCAATGTCCTCCTACAACACATAACTTGGATTACAGATTAATTTTCTCCCAAGGTTAAATCTCCTTGAGGCACACACCTGATATCCCCATCCTTCTGCATTACCCACCAGGTATACCCTGGTCCTTGGGCAAAGACAATCCCATGAGTGGGTTTGCCTTTTCCTATGGCAGGAGCAACCCACACCGCCTTCCCCATCCACTTCCCTACATGCACTACGGGGACTTTAGCTTCTCCCACAGTGTGTAGGGGTTTTGTTTCAGCAGGACCAGGACGGCTGTCAGACCCCCTGTTAACTAGCCAAGTGGCCTCTGGTAGATTTATGTCCCAGTGTTTCCACATCCCAGAACCCAATGCTCGTAACATAGTTTTTAACAATCCATTGTACCTCTCAACCTTCCCAGAAGCTTCTGGGTGATAAGGGATGTGATACACCCACCCAATGCCATGTCTCTTGGCCCAGGAGGTGACCAAATTGTTTCAAAAGTGACTCCCATTGTCGGATTCAATTCTCTCTGGTGTACCATGTCGCCACAGCACTTGTATTTCCAGGCCCAAGATAGTGTTTTGGGCAGTGGCATGGTTTACTGGGTATGTTTCCAGCCACCCAGTTGTTGCTTCTACCATGGTGAGTATGTAATGTTTGCCTTGGCGGGTTTGTGGGAGTGGTCCGATGTAGTCAATCTGCCATGCCTCACCATATCTAAATCCAAGCCATCTCTCCCTGTTCCAGGGAGACTTTATCCTCATGGCTCGTTTGATTGCAGCACATGTCTCACACTCATGGATAACCTGTGTGATGGCCTCAGGGGTCAAGTCCACCCCTCGATCACGAGCCCATCTATATGTGGCATTCCTCCCCAGATGCCCTGATGTTTCATGGGCCCATCGAGCTCACCCTTATGTCCCCAGTCCAGGTCCACCTGAGCTACTTCAATTTTTGAAGCTCGCTCCACCTCTTCGTTATTCTGATGTTCTTCGGTGGCATGATTCTTAGGCATGTGGGCATCTACATGACGTACCTTTACATCCAGGTTTTCAACCCGGGTAGCAATATCTTGCCACAGAGTAGCAGCCCAGATAGGTTTACCTCTGCGCTGCCAGTTGTTTTGTTTCCATTGCTGTAGCCACCCCCAAAGAGCATTTGCCACAATCCATGACTCAGTGTAAAGATACAGTACTGGCCATTTTTCTCTTTCAGTAATTTCTAGGGCCAGTTGTATAGCTTTCACTTCTGTATACTGACTCGACTCACCTTCCCCTTCCATGGCTTCCATAACTTGTTGTGTAGGACTCCACACAGCAGCTTTCCGTTTCCAATGGCTCCCTACCACATGGCAGGATCCGTCAGTGAATAACACATACTGCTTTCTGTCTTCTGGCAACTCATTGTATGGTGGTGCCTCTTCAGCACGGGTTATCTCTTCTGTCGGTATTCCAAAATCCCTGCCCTCTGGCCAGTCCATAATCACTTCCAGGATTTCTGGGCGGTTGGGTTTCCCCTTCGAGCCCGCTGTGTAACGAACGCTATCCACTTACTCCATGTAGCGTCAGTTGCATGATGTGTAGTGGGGATTTTTCCTTTGAACATCCAATGTAACACAGGTAGCCGTGGGGCCAAGAGGAGTTGTGCTTCTGTACCAACAACCTCTGAAGCAGCTCGAATCCCCTCATATGCTGTTAATATTTCCTTTTCAGTTGGGGTGTAATTGGCTTCTGATCCTTGATAGCCCCGGCTCCAGAACCCCAGAGGTCGACCTCGAGTTTCTCCTGGGGTCTTCTGCCAGAGGCTCCAGGTGAGGCCATGCTCCCCAGCTGCAGTGTAAAGTATGTTTTGTACAGCTGGTCCGGTACGGACAGGCCCAAGGGCTACTGCACGGGCTATTTCTTGTTTGATTTGTTCAAAGGCCTGTTGTTGCTCAGGGCCCCACTCGAAAGAGTTCCTCTTTCGAGTCACTCGATATAGAGGACTCACAAGCTGGCTATAGCCTGGAATATGCATTCTCCAAAATCCAACGAGGCGTAGAAAAGCTTGTGTTTCTTTTTTGCTAGTTGGTGGAGACATAACCGTTATTTTGTTGATCATGTCCGTTGGAATGTGGCAACGTCCATCCTGCCATTTTACCCCCAAGAACTGGATTTCCTGTGCGGGTCCCTTGACCTTATTCTGTTTGATAGCAAAGCCAGCTTTCACGAGAATTTGAATTATTTTCTTCCCTTTCTCAAAAACTTCCTCTGCTGTGTTCCCCCATACGATGATATCATCAATGTACTGCAAGTGTTCAGGAGCATCCCCCTGTTCCAGTGTCGTCTGGATCAGTCCATGGCAAATGGTAGGGCTGTGTTTCTAACCCTGGGGCAGCCGATTTGAAGTATATTGGACTGCCCTCCAAGTGAAAGCAAACTGTGGCCTGCATGCTGCTGCCAGAGGGATGGAGAAAAATGCATTAGCGATATCAATTGTTGCATACCACTTGGCTGCCTTTGATTCCAGATCGTACTGGAGTTCTAGCATATCTGGCACTGCGGCACTCAGTGGTGGCGAGACTTCATTCATGCCCCAATAGTCCACTGTTACCCTCCACTCGCCATTAGACTTTTGCACTGGCCATATAGGACTATTGAAGGGTGAGTGAGTTTTGCTAATCACTCCTTGGCTCTCCAGATGATGAACTAACTCATGGATAGGGATCAGGGAGTCTCGATTGGTGCGATATTGCCGCCGGTGCACAGTTGTAGTCGCAATCGGCACTTGTTGTTCTTCAATCCTCAGCAATCCTACAACAGAAGGGTCTTCTGAAAGGCCAGGCAGGGTAGACAGCTGCTTAATCTTTTCTGCGCTCAAAGCAGCTATGCCAAAAGCCCACCGGTACCCTTTTGGATCCTTGAAGTCCCTTCTCTTGAGGCAGTCTATGCCAAGAATGCATGGAGCCTCTGGGCCAGTCACGATGGGGTGTTTTTGCCACTCATTCCCAGTTAGACTCACTTCAGCTTCCAAAACAGTTAGCTCTTGGGATCCCCCTGTCACTCCAGAGATAGAGATAAGTTGTGCCCCTTGGTGGCCTGATGGCATTAGGGTACACTGTGCACCTGTGTCCACTAAAGCTTTATATTTCGGCGGTTCCAGTGTGCCAGGCCATCGAATCCACACAGTCCAGTAAATCCGGTTGTCCCTCTCCTCTACCTGGCCAGAGGCAGGGGCCCACTAGTCCTGGTTGGAGCATCTGTCAATTAATTCTTCCAAATGTGAAGCAGAGGTCTCTTCGTCAGGGTCAGGAGTAATGCTAGCCTTTCTACTGCCTCTGGGGGATTGCCCAACAGAAACTGGGGCAGCAGTCCTCCTAGGGGCCTCTTTTCTTGTTGCTGTATCTTTCCGCAGTTCACGTACCCGAGCAGCTAGGACCGAGGTCGGTTCACCGTCCCACTTCCTCATATCTTCCCCCTGGTCACGTAAATAAAACCACAAGGTGCCCCACGGTGTGCATCCCGGATTCTCCCTTGCTTGAGCCGGAGAATGCTGGCACTTAATGGCTGAAAGATTCTTCCATCTAGGTGAGGAGGAAGTTATATGTTCCTCTAACCATTGGGACAGTCTCTCTACTACTGAAATGCAGGCCCGTATTGGGGCAGTGAGATTTTCTTCATATTTATGAAGCTGAATGGACACAGTGGCCACTGTTGGCCCCATCCCCTCATCCCAATTCATTGCTGCCAGTGTGCTGGCATGTGATGAGGGTGCAGCCCGTACAAACTTCCGCCACATGGATGTTGTGCATTGGACTTCATTGGGATCTTGAGGTGTCTGGGCATTGTTTAAATCACTATAAATCATCTCCAGCACAGCTAATTCCCTCAGTTGCTGGAGACCTTTCTCCATGGTGGCCCACTTGCCTACTTGGTATACAATATCTTCCTTGTGGGGATACCTTTCTTTCACGGCTGCCAGGAGTCGCCTCCAGAGGCTGAGGACCTGTGCCTCTCTCCCAATTACTCTGTCAATGAGCCTTTCTCTAGAGAGGGATCCCAGCTGCTTGGCTTCACTGCCTTCTAGTTGTTTGCTATTGGCCCCAGCATCCCAGCATCGAAGCAACCAGGTGAGGATGTGCTCACCTGGATGACGACTGAAATCCTTTTGTATTTCTCGCAACTCACTCAAGGATAGAGATCGAGTGCTTTCTGATTCATTTATGATTTCCGTCTCTTCTCCCTGATGTTGTGATGATGCTGCTTTAGAGGTGCCTGCCTTTTCCTCCTCTCCCTCCTCCTCAGGATGAGCTTCTTCCCTTACTAAACGAGCTGACTTCCGTTTCCATTGTTTTGTCTTGACTATAGGGGCGACTGATACCATAGATGGTTGGTCGTTTGGGGTGGTCACAGTGTGTGTTATCTCACTATCAAGTTCAGAAACTTTCCTATCCCCTTGAGGGTGCTGGGCAGTGTTAATTGACATTTGATAGGCGTAAGCCAGACCCCAGCAGAGTGCAGCAAGCTGGTGGAGTTCTCTGGTATTGCCAGGGTCAGGGCATACGTCTTTCAAACATTCTACCAGTTTTTTTGGATTTTGCACTTGTTCAGGGGTGAAGTTAAAAACCATTGGAGGAGAAAACCGTGACAGGTACCTGCCCATATCCCCCCACACACCTTGCCACCCACAACTACTTTGCCACGGGGCAGGTCCTTGGATGCTATTCTTAATAAATTGTTTGATTTTGGGAAGGAAGAAAAAGAATAGAACTAGTGATAGGAGGATGACATCTGACCAAGGGTATCCAAAAAACTCAAAGGCTGCTGTGATTAGCCCACAGGGAGAGAAGAAGAAAGCACCACCCCTGATATTATTCATAAATTGACTGCCAGGGAAGAAAAAGAAGGCAGTGTAATTCTTCATATTTCCAGAAAGATAATCTCCAGGAGACCAGAAGGATAGCAATGCAGGGCCTGAGTACCAGACAAAACTGGAGGCCAGCATGTTACCGCACAGTGTGATAAAGAAACCAAACACAGATTTCAACACGTTCTCCGATCGGATATAGAGGAAGAAAGAGAACAGAGAACGGATTACGTACAACATAGTCACACAGGAAAATATTAACAGCAAACCGAACATTGTGACTAGCAAGTATGTTAGGTGGAATTACTTAAATCAATTCTACGGTTATCTCAACCCTTGAGACCCACGTTGGGCGCCAAAAAGGACTGTGATGGCTTTACTCGAGTGGGCAGCCGAGCTCCACCACAATCGCTCTCTCACTCCTCCCCTCCTCAAAGAGGAAGGGGGAGAAAAGACAACACAAAGAGCTCGAGTTTTGAGATGAGAATGATTTAATTAAAGGGAAGGGGAATGGGGAGAAAAAGAAACAAAAGAAACAACAAGGCCACGCGGAAGCACAGAGAGAAAGGAAAAAAAAGTTGTTCTCTACTTCCCATCAACGAGCGATGTTCGGCCATGTCCCAGGAAGCAGGGCCTCAAAACATGTACCGGTTGTTCAGGAGAGACCCTCCCCCATGAGAGGCCCCCTTTTATTGCTGAGTGTGACATCAGGTATTATGGAATATCCCTTTGGTTGGTTTAGGTCAGCTGCCCTGGTGATGTCCCCTCCCCATCAACTGCCCACCTCCAGCCTGCTGGCTCTTGGGGGCTTGGAGGGAGTCCTGATGTTTTGCCAGCACTATGCAGCAATAGACACAACACTGGAGTGATAGCAGTGCTGTTCCAGCTACGAGTGCAGAGCACAGCACTGTGTGGGCTGCTGCAGGGAAAGGTGACTCCATCCCAGACAGACTCAACACATCCGTGCGTCCTTGGCATAGACTACCTCAGGAGAGGATATTTCAAGGACCCAAAAGGGTTCCGGTGGGCTTTTGGCATAGCTGCCTTACAGACAGAGGGCATTGAACAATTGTCTACCTTGCCCGGTGTCTCAGAGGACCCTTTTGTTGTGGGGTTGCTGAGGGTCAAAGAACAGCAAGTGCCAATTGCTACTACAACTGTGCACCGGCGGCAATATCGCCCCAACCGAGACATCCTGATTCCCATCCATGAGCCAATTCGTCAACTGGAGATCCAAGGAGTGATTAGCAAGACTCATTCACCTTTTAATAGTCCCATATGACCAGTGTGAAAGTCTAATGGTGAGTGGAGATGAACAGTGGACTATCGTGGCCTGAACGAGGTCACACCACCACTGAGTGCCGCAGTGTCAGATATGCTAGAACTCCAGTACGAACTGGAATCAAAGGCAGCCAAGTAGTACGCCACAGTTGATATCGCTAATGCATTTTTCTCCATCCCTCTAGCAGCAGAGTGCAGGCCACAGTTTGCTTTCACTTGGAGGGCAGTCCAATATACTTGGAATCGGCTGCCCCAGGGGTGGAAACACAGCCCTACAATTTGCCATGGATTGATCCAGTCTGACAAGATCATCTCATCGACAAGATCGATCTCATCGACAAGATCAAGAGGAAGAGGAAGGTGGAAATGTGGAAAAAGGGCCTGTCCTCTTGGGAAGAGTATAGGAGTGTTGTCAGGGCCTGCAGGGATGCAATGAGGAAGGCTAAAGCCCACCTGGAGATGAAGCTTGTCAAAGAGATAAAGGATAATAAAACCTTTTTTTTTATTTTTATTTTTTATTTTTATTTTTTTGTATGTAAACAGTAAAAGGAAGAATAGGGATAATGTGGGTCCCCTGCTGAACGAGGGTGGTGTCCTGGTAACGGGGGATGCTGAGAAGGCAGAGATACTGAATGCCTTCTTTGCTTTGGTCTTTGCTTCAAAGCCTCCCCCTTGGGACTCCTGGACCCTGGAGGGAGGAGAAAGAGTCTGGGAAATGGAGAGCTCCCCTCTGGTTGAGGAGGGAGTGGTTTGGGAGCATCTGAGTGGGATCAATACACACAAATCCATGTGCCCCAATGGGATGCATCCACGTGTGCTGAGGGAGTTAGCAGAGGTGATCACCGAACCGCTCTCTATCATCTTTGAAAGGTCTTGGAGAACGGGTGAGGTACCTGAAGACTGAAGGATAGCCAATGTTACTCAGGTCTTCAAGGACAAAAAGGAGGATCCAGGAAACTACAGGCCAGTCAGTCTCACCTCTGTCCCTGGAAAGGTGTTGGAACAGCTTGTCTGGATGCCATCTCCAAGCAATTGGAAGAGAAGAAGGTTATGAGGAGTAGTCAGCATGGATTCACCAAGGGGAAATCGTGCTCGACCAAACTTGTTGCCTTCTCTGATGGCATCACCAGTTGGGAAGGTGGAGGGAGAGCAGTGGATGTCATCTACCTTGACTTCAGCAAGGCTTTCGATACTGTCTTCCATGACATCCTGATAGCAAAGCTGAGAAAGTGTGGGCTAGAGGAGTGGACATGTCCTGGTTTCAGTTAGGACAGAGTTATTTTTCCTCCTAGTAGCTGGTAGGGTGCTATGTTTTGGATTAGGATGAGAAGAGTGCTGATAACATGCTGATGTTTTAACTGTGCAGTGTCTGCGCTGGAGCAGGGGGAAGCTCCTGAACACCTGCAGTACATCGATGACATCATTGTGTGGGGTGACACAGCAGAGGAAGTTTTTGAGAAAGGGAAGAAAATAATCCAAATCCTTCTGAAGGCCAGTTTTGCCATAAAACAAAATAAAGTTAAAGGACCTGCACGAGAGATTCAGTTTTTAGGAATAAATGGCAAGATGGACGTTGTCAAATCCCAATGGACGTGATCAACAAAATAACAGCTATGTCTCCACCAACTAGCAAAAAGGA